>NW_008607837.1:31831-56124 GCF_000691845.1 Merops nubicus
CTGGTTCAGGGCAGACCTCCTGACTCTCCCTGGAGCTGGGCCCTGGTCTGTTTAGGCCTTTGCGAACGCGGGCCGATCGGGTGAGAGTCGCCATGTGGGCACCTTTTTCTCATGTGTTTAACTGGCTGGTCTGGCTGTTTCCCATGCCAACTGTGGGCAACCTCGGGTCACTGTTTATACCACCTGTTGTGGGCCCAGTCACATCTTTTGTGAGATTGTTGGGGGTGGTGTTGTTTATGTACCAGCTGATTGACCTGTTTGTACCCCTAGTGATCATTCATGGAATGTCCTTTTTGTCTACAATACAGTCTGTGTATTGGTTCATCTTCCTGCTGGTGGTATCATTTTTGTTGGGCCTGGTCATTGGCAGAACAGATGTGCAAAGTACTATGTATTTTTGGCAGGTGTGTATATATATATAAAACTTTTCCAATTAACTGTCCTTTATTAAATGTCTTCACTTTCACTTTGGCATCAGGTTTATTTTTATGAAAAAATGTGCTGTTTCAAGTTTTTTACTGTTGCATATTATTGCTAATGAAAATAGGTTATCAACACATTATAAAAATTAAATTTATGTTAAAGATGTTAATCCATAATAATTTAAGGGTCTTACGCTTATAGTAAACTGTTATAACTTATTAAGTGACATATTCATTCCATAGATTTTCTCTTTTTGCCCACTGTCATGATGATACAATAGTTCTGTGGGATTCTGATTGATAAATTGTATTGGTAGTAAAGCAAATCTGGGGAATTTGCACACTGTATGCGTAGCTGCCTTTATGATTTTCATTGAGCAACTTTTTCCTTAAAGAATTCAAAAGTGTTTCACAAATAAACAAGCATTCTAGCTGCACATCAGTATTATTCAATTCAATAAAGGAACACTGAGGTATGAACAGGTCAGACAGTTTAGATAAAGAGGTGGATGTCAGGTGGGATTTAATTACAGGTTGAATTTGACTGGTTAAATGTTACTCATCCATAAACTGATGGAGAAAATTCAGTGGCAATAAATAACCTGCACTTGGTTTTGCTTAGTTTTCCCTTGATATGGAGAATATAATTTTGGAAGCCTGCTTTACCCTAAATTAAGGGTGACCAAAATGAAGCGATTCATCAGTAGAGCCGCTCTTATGGAGTATCTTTAAAGATTTTGTGATAACATATTTGTTCTCTAAAAGTTCTTTCATTATTCCAGAAATCCTTTCCACTGTACCTTCAGTTAAATGTAATGGTTTCATCACCAGATCTAATAATTTCAATAAAAGGAAAGAAAATGTACAAGAAGGAAAAGAAAATTTACAAGAAAAAATTCAGCCAGTTTTATAAGTCCTGCAGTCATTGGGAGTCTATTGCCTGAGTTCTGGTCATTGCTAGGTTTGATGGCAGGATCTGTTATCAGTTTGAAGAGGTTTGTGGTAGAAAATTGTTTAGAATTTTATTCTAGGTTGTGCTAAAGATCTGAAATTCTCTAATCCTCTTTTACCTGTAATGGTTTTTCTAAATTATGATGAGAACAGAGATAATTTCCTTATCACTCCATATTTTGTCGGCCATCTCTGGGAGCAAGCTGTATCATGGGATTTCTGTGTCTCTGCTTCTGACCCTAGGTTGCCCAATTCGATGATCAGAGCACCCAAAAATTTAAAAAAAAAAAAAAAGTTGATTCTCTGAGGGCCAAAATAAAATTTGTTTCCATTTTTAGTCCTTACTTCTTTTGTCCCTATTTGCTCAATCCTAATACATGTTAAAAAGACTGCTTTACCAGGCCTAGTCCATGACACTAAAATCAGTCCAGACTTCTTATGAACACCCCAGGAATTCACAGGTGACTTGCCAACTATGTAGTCATTATCTTGCCTGGCTTCTTCTCTAATGCACAGTGCATTTGGTGCAATAGTGTCACTATTGCCACTGAGGTCAAAACCAATCCACGGCCATGGCTCATCTTACTGGAGGTAGTGTCTGCACTAGATCCAATAGAAGAAACAGTTCCCTGCACAACCATCTCCGCTGGACCAATGCGCTAGGTCTTGCACTTTTGTTTATTGGATCAGAAAGCTCTTAATCATCACATTGTTTCTTCCTCAGTGAGCATGACCTGCAGACTGTCCCCTACCCTACTTTGTTTCCTACCTAATACATAGGTTGAGCTCCTTTGAGACTTTGTAAGTCCTCCAGTTCTTTAACCATTGCTGTGGATCCTCTCTGAGTTCTCTTCAATTTCTTGCAGATCATTCTTGAATGGTAAAAAAAACCCCTGTGCTATTCTAGAAGCTGTTGAAGCAATACCAGCTGCAGAAGCTCTTAGCCAACTCAGTTGCTTGTCTTCTCAGGTCGGTGTTTTACGTAATGAGTTCCACCACTTAGCTCCACCCTTCTGCTAATAGACAGAGAATAATCAATTACATCAGTCATCTTTGAGATCCTCATCAAAGGCCCACACATATGAGACATTGGTTCCCTAGCTGTGCAAAAGGTATGTTGACCCACCCCCACATACGCTAGGTGAGATTTGGATGCTCACTGTCTCCTCACCAGCTCCTGGGAGGGACTTTTGCACAGGTGGGAGGCAACACACAGGCACGTGCCTGAAGTGAACAACTAGAAAACAGCCCCCATGAGGTGCATCACAGCATGTAGCTGCTGTACAATTTCAGCATCTCCAGAGAGGTATTCAGACTCTTTTTTAGAGGCCCAAAATTGTAGCCATACGGCTCACTGAGAGAAAGTAGCTAGAAATTTAGGCAAAATTTAACTGACTTCAATAGAAAATTACAGAGTTCTACACCTGTATAGCTCCAGGCAACAATAATTTAATTAACAATTCTTATATCAAGTTCTCTTTTCTGGAAAATGTCTTTCTAAAAGAGCTAATATGAAGTAGGACAGAGGCAGAGTAAGGTTTAAGAGTAGGTTTGAATTGTATGATAAGCACTTCCAAGACTTTAATTTGGTCTGGTTTACAGTATCAGCATATGATGTTCTTGCAGCACTTGGACCTCCTAAGCCACAGGATTGACAGTCTCCTACTTTATCTGTCTGTATCCCTCTGGCTTTTGGGCTGAGCTCTGTTAATTTTAGCTTGAAGTGGAAAAAGGAAGTTATTCATCTCTTTCATCTGAAATTCAGTAACTCTACAGTAAAGAGTAGACTTCCTGGTTCATATATGGAGCAGGTCATATTCCTCTTTCACTATGACTGTCAGATCTGTGATATAACCTCCACAAACCCACTGCAGAGAAATTCAGAGAGATTTTAGAGAAGTCATTTACTTTTGCTAAATATCAAAGGGCAGGGACTTGCTTTTAAAGACTGAAATTTTGCTTTAAAAGTGATCTTAGTAAAAGAAGGAAAATGAGTCAGTAACACGTGGAAAATATATTATGTGTGAGACATCTTACACACACAAGGGGATACAGAGAGGAGTTTTTGCCTGCACTTTTAACAGGCTCAGAAAGCTTCTTTCTCCTTACCTTGCAGGACAGCATATTTCTTTGTTCAAACACAACACCAGTCATTATGTGTATCCAGTGTTCTAACTGACCACACTACTCGACAGCATCCTTTCATCTAGTATGACTACTTTGAATGGCATTGCCAGTATGATCTACCAGTAGAAGCATATTAAGTGGCCAAGGGAGAATCATCTGTGTTTCAGGACAGGTCTTAACACAGGCTGTCTCCCATCTCACATCCTGCTGCGGTAGCAGCAGAAGAAGTGGCTGGAAAGCTTCTGACCAGCCAGCTTTCCACTGAATTTGAGGCCTCCTGTAACTCACAGAGACCCAGTATCAGCTCTGTGATAACTCTGTCTCTCCTGTTTCTGGACTGTTACATTCTCCAAACATGGATGGGACTAATAAAAGGGAAAGGGGAAAAAAGTGGATAAAATTATGTGAATAAATTATGTGGATAAAATTATGAAATCATACGGCCAGTTGGTATCATCAGGTTCAGAATTCACAAACTTGTCAGAGATCTGAGATACTGGACAGGTCTAGTACACTTTACAAGAAACACCCACATCCTTTCCTGTCTTCTAACATTTTCCCCTTTACATGGGTGCAAGGCAGGAGGAAGCGATTACTGCTTTCATTTTACTCCCAAAGAACTGAGACCCAGTCTCAGTAGCTCAGCACAGGGACACATAAATCTACCCACCTTAATCATGAGCAGCAAAGCAGGCACTGGAGAGAACAACAGCCATGCTTGCTTGGCCAGCCAGCCCTGCTGGAGAGCAGCCTGGGCCTTGCTAATGAGATTATCCTGCTTCCAGAAAACAGGATTCAGGGACTATCTTTTAGCATGTGAAACTTGGCTTTAGAAAGCCATCTTGGTATGGAAAGGTTCAGAGTTGGCTTGGTCACCTCTGCATGGAAAGGTAGCCAAAGGAACTGAATGGATCATCCTAAAAGTACTGAAGACTTTCAGAAGAAGTTGGGGCAGAGCAAGAAACCACATCTGTTTGGCAAACTAAGCCCCAAACCACTGAAAGGTGTGCTGTTCTGTCAATGGCTATGGAGACTCTCACTCACATGAAAAAGCTTTGACTTGGGCTGCTGGGCATGTCAATGGTTCCACCGAAATGATACTGCTGTTTTCATAAGCTATTTATTTCCTGTGAATATCTTGGAAAACTTCTTAGAAGAGACTTAAATGAAGACAGTATTGTAACTTGGCAAGTTCACTTCAAAATTCATTAATGCTTGTTTTCTGTTTTCCTTTGCAGAGTTATGGTGCCTGTCATCAATAGTCAAGGGGAGAGAGGGGGCTGTTTTGTTTTATTCTGATTCTTCAGGGGAAAATCCTATTGGCCTCAGTTTTTGGCCCTAAAAAACGATTGAATTTCCCCTAGGAACCTACAACTTTAAAATATTCTGTGCTGATGCATTTTTAAGTCTGCCCAGATGTTAAATGTTTACGTGCATTAACTTCACTTTTTGAGTACCCAAGACAGAAAGATTTCCTAATTGAAGAAGATGCATTCTGTATTAGTCTTTCCTATCTATTGTGATTCAATCCATATGATCAATCTATTTTCCTTATGTCATGGATTGCAGAGATTATTCAACCGTGGTAATTTAACATAGTGCCATGCTGTGTTTGTACAGAAACACTGCACAAGGGAGATTCCAAAGGGATTTTAGCAACCCCCATCTAACACAGGAATTTTGAATAACATTACTTGGCCATAGGCAAAAGAATTTCCTTTTGGCAGCTTTGCTCTCCAAAGAAAACACAAAAAGTGGAAGTTAGGTAGTACTGTTATTAAAGCTTTGTTGCAACACGAGAAAAAGTGGTGTTCCCAACAGCATGGATACAGCAGCAGCTGAGAGACAGCTCCTTCACTGGATCTTCATTTGCTCAGCCTTTACCCTGGATTCAGGTCTTCATGGAGCTGATTACTCTCTTGGACCATGCCTGCACATCCGGCTTACTTTTCTAAGAATCCTCTATATCATTGGGAGTTTTGGAGAGTAGAGAGCAAACAATGAGGTCAATGTTGAGATTTTTCTATTTTAAGTGTTAGTTACTAAGGAGATGCTTGGAAATACTAAGGTTTGCTCTGCGTGAAGTTCTAATGGAAATAAAAAGATGAAGACTGAGCAATCCTGTAAAAAAAACTCACAAGTGAAAAAAGCCACCCATACTTCCCCTTGGCTGCAGCCTACATGGTGTAGGAAGCACTAGAACATAGCAGGTCTGTTTCATGCACTCAAGAGCCAGGGAAAAATGTTAATATTTTCATAGAAAACATTTCAAAATAATCTCCCTTCTGCAACAGTTTTTAGGTGGTTTTGGTTTTTTTTCTATTTTTTTTTTTGGTTTGGTTTGGTCTGGTTTGGTTTGGTTTTGGGTTTTTTTCCCTTTGCTCTCCTTCCATTGCAGCTTTGCTGGTGAAAGAAAGGGGAGCAGAGAGGTGATAAGTGATCTAGCTAGTTAGATACATAGGTAGGTATCTTGCAGTGACAGGGCAGTAAATATGCCCTGAGGTAATCAGGCCTGTTGAACTGAAATAGTTTTCAAAGGTTTCCTCCCATACACTCAGCATGCACCAGACCCGTGCTTCAGTTCCAGTGAGTGGCATGCTGTGGTGAAGGCATTTACGCAGTCATGCACAAGGTAGCAAAAGGCACAGTGTGACACTATCTGCAGTCCAGCCAAGAGAATGTATTCCTGCTCCACTGTGAACACAAGACAGAATTGTCTCTAAACAGTCCATTTATTTTTTTGACTGCTATTTATCATCTGTACACGCTGACTTGTAACTTGATCATGTTTCCATTTCTCCTTTATGCTGTACGTGGACAAAGCAGCAGTAGATCCTTGAGCAGTTCTCTCTCAGAACTTAGCAGATGTGAGACACTTGCATAGGTAAGGCTTGGTGCTCACCAGAATTCTTCAGCTCTAGCAGACCAGGCTGTGCCCACCGTGACATGCAGCACCTCCTCACCCCCTTCACTTGCCCACATTAAACTGCTGACATAGATACTCATGTTCTGGTCATGAGACCCACCTCACAGCATTGCTGCCATACTAATCAGGTTTTATTAGTGGTACACATGGCAGCATTCAGTAGAGGAAGAAAGTGGGTTTTTGAAATGTGATTTAATATGAGTAACTGAACTGCAAAATGATGCAGAGAAGGGTATCTGGAAGATATGTCTCAGAGAACAAAGGCATGACTCAGAGTCACAGGACCCTGAACACTCAAAGTTCTAGCATGTAAAACTAAACATCAATCTCCTTATTTTTTATGGTAACATCTCCATCAGCTACATGGAACACGAGATGAACCAAAAAACATGGAGCTTGCAAAATACTAGTTTTATGCCTCCAAGAATGAAATGTCATTTGTCACAGGGTAGTCTTTGCGCCGTAAGAGGTAACATGCACTACAGGATGACTATTTCCATTTCAGAGTTGATTGTGTTATGGAGGTAAACAGTGCAATAAACCCCACCGTTAAACTTTGAAGAACTTGAGACAACTTTGAAAAAAATAATTTCTTAAAAGAAGACTTTCTTGTCTATATTTTGACTACCATTTAAATGGCTAATAAAAATGTTACCATAAGCCTGCTTCCCTCCTTCTTCAATCCCCACTTCTCCTAGTGCTGCAATTTACAGAAACAAAAAAAGGAACTCTTGATGATGACATTTTTCCAACTGTAGAACAATTTTTGCCTACTGTTCCCTGCAGTGTTCTTTGCATAATGATCTCATTTCTTACTCTCTTTGTACGTGATGGTAGGAAGAAATGGTTGCTACAAGACCTGGTGTGCCCATGCTGGCTTTCCTTCAGAGAGCAAGGCCAATGTGAGGGCTAAGGACCCGACTGCATGGCTTTTATCCAGGGTCCCAAGTACTTCCAGTGCCCAGGCTGACCCCTGTGCTACCACATGAGCCCTTGTGAATACTGGATACACGCCTAGGGCATAGCCAGCATCTTAGTCTTACTCTGCTGAGACTGCTGTCTGAACATACCCTTACATTATTTCTGTTTATTATGAATCTTTAAGGATATAGCTAGTCATAGACAGTGACACTTCCACAGTGATTTCCACCAGATGGTATCAAGATATTTTGCAAAGCATTCTTGTGAGAGGAATACACTTTTAGAAACTGGCTAATTTCTAAACACAGTCCCAGAACCCCTAGTACTACTGGCATGTCACCATTCAGTGGCCCTTCTGATAGCAGACAATATTGGACTTTTTTAGAGGACAGTGAAAAAATCATTGTAAAATAATAGTTTGTTTATTTTTAAAGGAAACTAATAGTGGCTAAGTCACTGGACCAAGACCACTAATCCAAAACTAACAAGATATGTTGCATGAATGCATCTATGTCCAAATAACAGAAGTCTCCCTATGTCTGCTATATAGAAGAGTTTATAAAGTGAAATATTATAGACAAAAGGGGTTAAGAAGTTCTGGGAAAATTGTATGCTGAATTAAGTGCTGGATGAGACTAGATCTGAGAAATGAGAAATGGCCCAAAACTGATGAGCAGGTAATTTGGATGGCCTGGCAAATTACAAAAGGATAAACATTTTTTCCTTTTTTGCTTATTGCTCTTTTATGTCCTTCATTTGATGCCAAGAGGGCTGAAAGGAGTGAGATTTACCTTCATGGAGCAAAATTCCCTCCATCTGCTGGGTCTTGAGGGTTTTTTATGGCATTGTTGAACCCTAATTCCCCTAATGGTAAGAGATTACATGGGCAGACAGCGTCGATGGGAAGGATCCAAAAGATAACTCCTACTAGCTTTTGTTAACTTCTGAATGGTATCCAGCATGTGAGGCTCAGGTTCCTGTTCCCAGCCTCTCCCTGCTACCTCCTTTTCCTTTTCCAGCTCAGTTATTCTTTCTCTATTGCCATCTGTTTAGTTAGTCTGTCCCAAACTGTTTCTTTTGCAACACTTCTACAGCCCTGTAATTAGGAAGATAACTTTGCTAACCTTAAGCACTACCTTTGACAGCCCAGCACTAGTGTAAATTCGCCAGATCTCAGAGTGGCTGATAAGGCTTTCTGCTACTTTTTTCTTTCACTAGCAGCAAGCTTGGAAGAAACAGAAGGAGAAAAGGACTCTGCTGCTGTTTTGTTGTCCTATTCTCCCTCCCCTCTTAAGATTTTTAGTCTTGTGCTGTCCCCAAAAAACTGGGAGTCAATTTTTAAGTAAGAATGACAAAATCAACTTGTTTATGTTCTACCAAATGGACAGTTAACACCATAAACCAAGCAGAACATTCACAACAAAGGAGTGAAGGAACATTCAGAAAAACTTGTTGGGGCTAAATGGAAAGGCAAAAAGAGGGAAGGTTAACTTCCTCACCTTCTTTGCCCAGGTCTCCATTAACAGTGATGGTTTGCCAGCATGCCATAAAAGAGAAGATCATGTTAACACCTGTGAATCTCTATGCCCAAGGTGTCTCCCTGAAAAGAACTCAGAGCAAATGTGCCTCCTTTGCTTCTGTCTTCCTTACTGACTGCCTGTTTGTGTCGTTGCTATAATCAGTGTAGATGGCACAATGCAGGCTTTGGACTTCATGTGATACTTAGAAAAGCAGTTGAATGCCCTGGCGTCTTTATAAGAAAACTTTCCACCTTCACATTGTCCATGACAAAAGAGACAGAACTTCTCAACCACTCATTTCTTCTCCTTAATCATTTTACAACAATGGAAATTTGGCATTTGTACCTGTTGCAAATGTGTTCCCTTGAGCTTGTTTCTTTTTAGGGAATGCTGCTTTTTACTTCCTTTTTCTCTGAGTTCAGCTGATGACAAAACGTAGCAAGGAAGGCTGACTGGAAAATTGGAATTCTGTTCCATTAAACTGCGTCTAGTTTCAAAATTTGTTTCTGCATGCATGCAAATGCAATCCACGACCTTTCCACTGAAAACAAAGCACAACCCTGTGACAAAGCCCCCAGAGAAGGATCATAGTGGCTGCACTCCCCAGGAAAGGGTGAGAGCCCTCTGGAGAGCTTTCACTAGGCAGACTGGGGTTGGAAAGTTGGTTTTCCACACCTGGGAGAAAGCCAAGGCTTTCTCTTAGTTTGATCTCTCATTCCCTCCATATATCATCTGGATAAGCTACTTTGCCAAATTTTGGTGAACTGACATTTCAATGTTTAAATGTTGCAACAAAATGACATTTTATGACAAAAAAAAAAAATCTGTCAAGACTCATAGTGTTTTACAGTTGTGTGCCCAAATAACGTTCTCTGTACAATCCATTATTGTGTAATCTTTTTTGAAAAGAAGCGGCCCTACAATATTTTCTTTCATCAGTTACACTGAAAACAGCACTCCAGTCTCAATGCTTAAGAATCAAATATTTTATCCCACTTTGAAGGCAACACAAATGTAGAAAAAAAAATTGACAGCACAACATTTATGAAAACGGAACTGTACAACAATCTCAACTGCTAAACAAAAATTTGACTCACTTTTTTCAGAACCCTTGCATTTTTCTGCAGTATTACTTGTAGGGTTTCCTATGCATTACTTAGCATGGGGAAAAAAAATATTGCAAGCAGCTGAGCTATAGGTGAAGCTGCAGCCAGAGACAAGAAAATGACTTCTTATTGTAGCCAAACTGGCAAAGCAGCCTGTTCACCTCTGAGAGCTGAAAATGTACCCTCAAGTACACTGTGACATACTTTAACCAGCAGAAGATGGAACTGCCCCTAAAAATATAGATCTCACCCTTGATGAAGTTCATACTTCTGTTTGCACCTTCATCTCATGTCTATATGGTCCCTTCCTACATAAACAACAGGATAGCTTTAGCTGAGCTTCTCCCTTGATCTTGTTCATCATGGGGCCTCCTGAGCATGTGTGACAGGAAAAAAGGATGGAACAGAACAGAATGAGAACAAGACCTTTTTTATTCCAATGGCAGTGCCCGTTTAAGCAGGATTATGGCATTTACTGCTACCTGGTAGTTTCTCCAGATAAGGTCACTGCAAATTTCCCTGTAAAAGTTGGATTATGGGAAGACCTATTTTTAATGTCAATTGTACCTCTGCATTTTCAGTGCAACAGAAGGGAAGCATATTTGGACCATCCTGAAAAAAAGTTTTCCTGAAATGTACACAATGGCCATGAACTCTTTAATAGGTTCCTGACATACCTGAGGCCTGAAGTGTATTATATCAAAGGTAACCTGTCTGGCACACAGAATGGCAGCATGTGATGTGCAACATAACACTGGCTTTCACTCACCCATAGGAATTTGGAAGATTCACATACCTATTATTTCTCCAGCTATTGGTAGTTAGATGCTTAAATTCCTCAGCTGAAAAAAAAAAAACAAACCCAGACTTCTTTATGGAATAAACAGTATTGTTCCTCTAAAAAAAACATATATATGACACAAATGTAGATGAACTGTTAAGTAATTTCCAATAGTTTGAGATACTTATATTTATACCATGCTTGTACACTTTTTTTTTCACCAGAATACATTTTTCACTTATTAACAAAGATGCTATTCCATTTAAGTCAACTGGGGCTTCTCTGGTGTATCTTGGAACACAACTGGAGCCAAGATATGTATCTTACTCAGCTCATTAGCCTCTCCAATGCTGTAGATTAAATAAGCAAGTATGTTACTAAATCTGTTCAGCATTAAAATGATACAAAATGTATTTTTCTTCTTCCAGCTAAATAGTTTTCTCCAAATCTGAAACAGATGGAAACACAGAATTATCTGAGATGAGCTCATCTGGACTTCTGAGTGGAATGTCCGACATTTGGTCACATATCTTGAGATGTGAGCTAGGGTCTGAATGGGGAAATTTTTATCATCTTATGTTTACTCTTGTAGATAGACTCATTAGCTTCAGTGGACCACAAGTAAAATAAATGACACATACACACAGAGCAAGACCATTCAGAATACATCTCTGTATAAAATCTCTCATATGTAGTTCACATTCCCAAAAACAATTGTCCCCCAAAAGTCCAGCGAACACAGTAAGTGGTAATTCAGCATCAAAATTAGTTAGGAAATCTGGAGCCTCTCTTTTTTTCTGTGTCATATTAAACCTGCTTTTGCTGTGTTTGCCTTGGAGATTAATATTTCTGGGGCCACGCTGACTTGTAAGTCTTCTGTGGAACCAAGCACACTGTTGCCACTTGACTAATTAAAATAAGCAGGGTTCTAAATTATTCCTTTTTATAATTATGGAAAAGTTATTAGGGGAGTTTACAAATGCAGAGTGACAGATATTAAATCCCCTTGTTTACAGGATTAAAAAGAGCGAGTGGTTCCAAGGAGAACTCCCTCCCACATGGCAATGCTACCAGGAACTACATATGTTGTTGTACATATGACAACTCTACATATGGCTGTAGAGTCATCTTCTGCTGCCAGGTACACTGAAAGCTACAGTGAAACTGCTCTTGTGTTGAAGAAATATCTGGCCTTTATTAGCCCAATCAGGCTAATCTTGCCTCACTGAATTCACTTTTGCCATTGTCGTCACTGACACCAGAATTTTACCTTTAGTGAGGAGCCTGAATATGGAATGTCTTGAGCTCCCACACTGTCAGCAAAGTAAATGAGATCTGAAAGTACTTAGTACCTTCCCTTCTCTACATTATGCACATCCAGTTTTTAGACAGTCTGGTGATGGCTGCTTCAGGCTAATTTACCAGGCTTCCTGATAAGATAAATCAGCATAGTTGGAACTCCCCTCTGTGAGAATTAAGCTCCTTCTAATATTTAGACTGAACAGGTTTCGTTCTTTACGCTGCATTGAACTGTGGCCAGCACACTTTTAATGTGCAGCTCTCCTGAGTCCCATGAGCAAGTTGGAAGAGTCTATCCTGTGGCAATGAGGAACAGAAAATCTCTATATCTGAGAGAGATTTAGCACTCATCTGCCTGAAATTCTCTCCAAACTCTATTATAGATTTTTGTTGTTAGGTTTTGTTTGTTTATTTGTTTAAGCACTTATCACAGTCCTAGAACCAGGACTCACTCAGGACACCACAAAACATCAAACATCAGAGAAAATAAACCCAAAAGATTCCTAATCGCAATGGCCTGAGTTTATTCCTCCCATGAATCCACTACAGTTCAATAAGTATTTTGTATTTATTCCTTCCCCTTTTCTGGAAATACGTTAGTGAAAATGGCTGCATTTAAACAAACTTCAGGCTCATAAGACAGCTTTCTATCCTGAAGAATTCAGAGGTTTTGTGGTTTTTTTTTTAATCAAAATCAGAGACACAAGATCTGATTCATATTGGCTAAATTCCAATTTATTCCTCTTTCCTAATGTTTCCTTTTGGCTGGCCCTGCACCTTCAGCTCTGTGTAGCCAAAAGGAATTACCAGGCTTGTGGATGTTAGTGGAATTTAAACTGACTAAATCTGGGCCCTGGTGCCATCATTTTGTGACTTTCTTTTTTGATAGCCCTGAAATGTTTGATAGAGGCTTAAGAGTTCATAGCCCAAGATCTAGATTATTACTTGAACTGCAGAAGATGAAATGGTATATTCGGAAACATAAATGAATTTACACATGAACTCAAAGCTGAATTTATCCAGCAGAAATGTCTCTGCAGGACTTAATGGACACCAGAAAGAATGAAAAATAGCAGGATTTAAAAAAAAAGAAGACTCATACTTACTGGAGCTGTGGAGATTCTCAGGATAATTAGTTACATATGTTTTGGTTGGGCCCTAGGGTAAAATAAGTTCTGGGATGAGGTAATAAATAAATTAAATGTGGTTTTGGAAATAGTTATCCCTAACTACCCAAAATGTCCACTGCTGGAAGAATTTGGATGCAGCCGACATTGGAAATCTGAAAGGACCACAGAAACAATTTTTAAAAGAGCAACAATACTGCAAAGAAGACACCACAAAACCTGAAGTCAGCACAATCTTGAATGCTGCTGATTGATGCACTGAGCTAATGTATTTGATACATTTCGGAAAGAATTGTTTGAATAATCTAGGTAATTTGGAAGTGAGATATACAATAAAGTACTTCCACAGAGAGTCATTGATTATTATAGTACCAACTGAAATACTAGATGAAACTTTTGTTCACATGGATGAGTTCTATAAATACTGAATTGCTTTCCACTGCCTTCACCTTTTTTTTTTTTTTTTCCTTTATCACTTTCTAGAGTGGAAAATGTGAATGCAGCTTAGCTTCACTTATCATATCATATGTTCATTTAGTACTGTTATTCAGTCTTACTTGTAGTACCTCTAGAGCAAACTTTGTTTCACTGTTATGGATCAGATCCAGGTTAGGTCCTGTCCTGCTCCTGTGATGAAATATGGAACTTCCTTGACCTAGCCCCTCTGAGAAGACAGATAGTAAGTCTTTGACTAATTATTAGGCTTGTACTTAGGGCTAATTCCACTGTCTTTTCAGTGGAAAAGACAGATTTCAAGGATTTTACGATGCGTTTGGGCTTTATTTGGTCTTGTAGGGGCAAAGAGCTACCAGCAAATTTACCCAAGTCTCCTGAGGTTTTTGGTAAATTGGGTAATTTCCTTATCACAACATGGCTGATTAGCCTCACAACTTGTTCATCAAATTCTCCAGAGGACTTCAGAGATTTTACCATTTTAATCATACTTTTGAGTTGGACAAAAAAAATTCATACTTTGTCTACAGGATCAAATTCATTTCTACATGTCTTTGCTATAAAGTCAGCTATTCAATTGTTTGACTTTATTTTAGCTCTTCTCATTCCTCCTCCAATTAGATGCAGGATGATTCTGGACTGGCAGCTCCATAAGAAGAGTCTCTGAAGTTATGGACTCTGCCAGTGGGAAAAAGTAATCAACAAGTCCTGAATCTGATACATAGGACTGTACTCAAGGACTAGATTTTTGTATCTTCTTAGTCAGGAGGTCTCTAGTTTTTGGATTCTTCCATCATTAATTTTTAAGAACTTAGTGAAAAGACAGGAACAAGAAGTAACTTCCAATTCTGTCTTGCTCTTCTCCTACTTTTTCCATTCAGAATAAAGGTGTAGACATTTTTAATTTCTCTTTTTGACTTTGAGCAAAATAAAGAGATGCTAACATTTCACACCTTCAAACCATTGTCAAATGCTAAGGAGTAAAGAAGAACCCAGAAATCCCCTGTTTAAAATAAAAAAAAAATTAAATTCTCAAATGCCATGAACTGCTTTTTCTCATCCTGGAAAATTCAAAACAACTACAAGAATGAGAAAAAAAAAAAAATTACACAACACCCTCCCCGCCCCCTCCATTTTCTTAAAGGAATTATTTTCAGAAAGATATTGGAGTCTTCCAGCTAGCTCTGTCAAGGACAGAAATCTTCAGATTGCCACTGCTTTATCTCCTATATCTAAATGTTTCTTCTTTCCCCATTATGCTGGTCTAAATAACTGCTCAGTCTCTGTTGTCCAAGACACAGCCATTCATCTTGTTCTTAGAAATCCTATGTGAAATTATGCACAACCACCAATTGTCCATGACAAGAACCCATGGAACAACATCTGCTTTCTGGCATATATTTATTTTTTTAAAAAAGAAAAATAAGAGAGTGCTAAATTTATCAAGTTTTTTGTACCTGAAAATAATGTAATTTCATTACTGGCCAGCAATGGATCTAGTCTTTTAATCTACCTTATGTGTTAGGTGACTATCAGTGGAATTCTCAGAAAGAAAAAGGCCATCAGTCCCCTGCCATTAATGTTGTCACTTGCATTGGAGAAGAAGCACTGAATGCCTACCCCATGAAGTTAACACAATTTTACTCTAGTTTCAGGATCTGTATATGCCTATGAAAGCCACTAACAGAATCCATCTGAAATATTTTACACCAGAGTCAGGTTCTCGCTCATCTGGGTAACTCATATGAAAGGTGGGACCTCTCTTACCTTTAAGCAGAGATGTCCAAAAATGGAGGAAGTACTGGAGCAACATAGGAAATTAGATACTTAACTGAAATCTTGAAGGCAAGAAGTAACTCTACAGGCAAAAAGTAGCACGGAAATGTTCAAAACAAATTCAGAGCTATCAAAATAACAAAAAAAAAAAAAAAAATCATTACTGCTCTACCAGACTAGCAGAGGTAGACTGATCAGAAATGAAAGACCTGTGTTTCAAATAGGAGCTTAATCACTCTTTGCTTGGCTACCTACCTCATCTGAAAGCTGTTTCAGCTGTGGTAGGATTTAACTTCAGACTAACTCCAACTACAGCTTCTCTCCTCTTACTTGTCATGAAATCAAACACTACAATTTTACCTTACATTATTTACCAAGGTTAGTCAAGCCTCATGAACACACACCCAAAAGAGGAGAACAAGAAGATGAGATCTGTGGCTAGCTGATAAGAACATACTTCTGATACTAATTATCAACAACTGATAGGAACACCCTCACAGATTAGGAATCCAGCATTGAATCATTTCTTACCAGCATGCTTTTCTAGAGCCTCCTTAAGAATATAGATTACAGGTGGAAAGTATTGCTCACAAAAATTCTTAGTACCAAAGCTTCCACTGCAAATGATAGTTTGCAAACTCTAGTTATATTTCCCTTGCACCTTAGTCAGCTCTCTAACAGACTTTGGAAGGAACATGGAGTCCCCCAGCACTGCACCTCAGCAACAACATAGCATGAAAAAGTTGCTCCAGGACCCAAACTCTTTCACCACTGGACACCCATGCAACCATTCTGCCAACCCTTTAAGCACTGACCATTATTTGCTTGTTTGGTATTTGTTCCACATACCTCCTTATTACTTATCTTGCAATGTCTTTGCCCCAATTTTCAAGGCTCTCACACCTCTAGTAATTCTTCCTTTTTTTCACTGGTCCTCTATTCCTATATATTCAAGGACCCACAGTAAGAATTCCTCAAGCAGGTAACTAATGAATCAAAGAGGAAGAAACTGCCCACTTAACATCACTCAGATCGGATGCTTCACTTACAAGTTCCTCAGCTTTTTTTTTCTAGATGTGAAATTATTTGGGGTGAGTAATGGATTTTAAAAATCAGTATGAGGCATGAAAGCTAATACAGGATGCCTGTGCAAGCAACTTAATTTATGTGAACCATCATCTTACTGTAGAGAATACTGGGGAGTGTTTATTAACACAGCCAGAACTTCTGAAGAAAAAGTTGTGTTCATTTTCTATTAAGAAAGTTCCTTTCAGAAAATCTTCTGATGCCTTTATGCAGAATCAGGCTCATAGTAATACCCATGCCTAAATCCATATCCCACTAAATGCCTTCAGAACAGCCTATTAAGAAAATTCATCATATTCAAAGGAGAACAAGGGCTGCACTTAGCCTCAGAAGGCTACAGATCAGTGGGTTTGCATGGAAGTAATCCGGTAAATCCTGCTGGTTGCCTGTCCTGTTCCTGTTCTCTTCCCAGAGTGCCTGAAGCTCATCACAGTTCCTAGTGGAATTTCCTTGAAAAGTAATGGGCCTTAGCCAGTGCCTAACAAAGCTGAACACCCTTTGCCCACGACCTCCTAGCAAAACATGTGAGCAAAAGAGAAACTGGGAAGAAAACAAACAGTGATGGGGAACAACAAATGAAGGAAAGGGAAACACTTGGTGGTCATGGGTTAGAAATTAAATAACATTCTTTGCAGATAGAATGAGACAACAAAGGACCCTTCCAAGGGTCTCTGAAACCAAGCAAGGAGCTGGTGGATGCTGTGCAGCAGTGCTCTGCCCAGAGGTATGACACATGAGAGAATGAAAATAAGATGAGGTCTGAGGTCCCTGGGATCCCCATCAGGCATCCTGTCCTGAGGATGCAACAGAGCAGCTGGAGCACAGCAGAGGAAACTGATGGGGAGGTATCCTACAACCTGGTGGGTCTTGGGTTGAGGTATATAAATAAAAGGCAAGGGGGAAACTGAAACCAAAACCTAATTAAGAGGTTTTGGAGGAGCCTTAGGAGGGACTACCATGTGGTGAATTCAATATGCTTATACATTGTGGTTTTCCAGTTGCCACCGAAAGGACCTGTCAAGGGACCCACACAAACTGCCAAGTAGTACATGTGCTTCCTGTAGGCGAACTTCCATACATTATCAAGGATACCATGACAATTCTAAATCTAAAAATGTTATATGAACAACTATGCTTTCTTAATGAGTGTAGCAACACAATCTGTCCAAAGCTGTTGAAAAGAATCTCTTAATAGCAGTCTGAAACTTATCCAAAGGTGTTAGAGAAATGTGAGGCATTGTGGGTAGCAGTAACCTGGACTCTGTGCCTAAGCAGGCAGACACAAAACACGCATGAACTGTAGCTGATGACTAGAGTGAGGTTAGAGTTAAGCAGTTTCCTACAGGATTGCACTTAACAATGGTAGGAGGGAAATAATGTTAATCACACAAGTAGAACAAGTAACATTCAGCCTCTTCTTGCCATAATGGTATGTCAGTATCTGTAGACCTTGTTCCAAGATCCTGTGTTCTGAGCAGCAGCAATTGGCAGTAACATAACTGATAGAACTTATGTAAATTAGGATTCATAACTACTAGATATAGGGCTATGCATGGCATCATCTGTAATATATTAAAAGTTAATAATGATTTTTAACAATATCAAATGTAGGGCTTCGGCACAACTCACACTGGTTTGGTTTTTTTTTTTTGGCAAGCAGAGAGCTGCTGCTGTAGTTGCACCACCAGACTGCCATTCAAGAGACGTAGGGTTAGCCACACATTTCCTGTGTGACTTTGTAGAAATTGCTTAATCTCAGTTTCTCAACTCCTCATCCATGGAACAAAATTATCTCCTTGTGCCACAGGCATGTGTATTAAAACACGTGTATTAATGAGCAGGTACAATGGTGACACAAACTATATAAAGTGGCACTTAGTGAAATGTCAGTATTAAAGGAAACTAACAAGGAAAGTTCTCTGTATTCATACCTCTAATTCATTCCTAATTTCAGCCCACTATACAATTTCTGCAGATCGGTGCCAATATCCCACTGCTAAACTTCTTAATTTTCTGCTTAATTTTTTTCTGCTGCAAACATTGCAATAATACAGTGTTTATCTAGATAATATTCTATCAGAATAATGTTAATACTATTCCTTTCAACACATTGTGCCTGAAATACATAAAAAAAATTCGAAGCAGAGCATCACCAAAGACTATTTACATGAGAAATGAAGTATCATATGACAAAATAAACCCACAAAACTTTGTTTCCCTCAACAATCTTTACCAGTGATAAAAGTACTGTTGAAAATTTGTCCAATGTGAAATTCAGATACGTTAGAGATGAACCTGTAGGTCATTCAATAGGTATAAAATATGTAAATAGATAATAGCAATGGCTAATTATGGACCTTTGATTAAAAAATGCTCTGGTTACATCTTGAAAATATTGGAGCAACAGTTCTTGGTGGGTAAGGGAGACAGGGAGGTGAAGAGTGAGGGATGATGTAACATTGCACAATTGCTCCACGTGGAATGAATCTGCTCTAGCACTGAGGAACCATTTGAGGAAGCTGGGAAAAGCAGAAGGGTGTGGCTGGTGAAACCATGTCTCTCAGAGCCATAACCACACGTTTAAAATAGCATTGTAAAAATACACTCTGGATCATTTTGTTGGTTTTGAGTGCAGTAAGCTTTCTGCACCACTTCTTTAAAACCCTCATACATACAGAAGGAAAAATAGAAGACTTAAGTGGTGTAAAGCATATTCTTAATTTCCACACTCCTCAGTTTTAGGAAAGAAAGAGCTCCCAAATCCAAGACTATGTAGTTACTGTCTAACTTAAGTATTCTCTACAGTGATGCACAGTGACAGAAAATGCTTATTATTGACTGCACAGAAGATGGAAGAACAGAAAAACAGAAAAAAATACTCATTTGTAATAAGAAGAAATGTGGTATGTGGTCTTATGTATCATGAGCGTAGATAGGACACAGTCAGGAGGAAGATAATATTCTGGTAAAGTAAGTTTCCACTTAATTTTTATTGATGAAGAATATTTCATTTAGGCAGGGCAAGAGACTTTTCCATGCTAAAGAAATAACAAAGAAAGCTATGCAAGTAAAAGCAGTAACTTTGCTGAAGGTCTCTCTCTAACCAGTTATTTAAAGGGAGGGGAAGTAGACATGAAACTACCACAATCACAGCTACCGTTTGAATTTGACGGAATGCTTCAAGGGACAGTAAAATGACAGAATGAAAACGAGATCTTCAGAGTGATCTATCTCAAAACAAGTCAAAAGGTCCTTATGCTAGCCC
Source organism: Merops nubicus (assembly GCF_000691845.1). NCBI lineage: Eukaryota > Metazoa > Chordata > Aves > Coraciiformes > Meropidae > Merops > Merops nubicus. The sequence goes on from NW_008607837.1 coordinate 51,592, forward strand.
CTAGTTCAAGCTGGTTCAGAAGGCCCATTCCAGAGGGCAACAGTCCCACACCTAGCAGGCCGAGTTTGAGTCAGTTTTGCGTAGCCATAGAAGAAACTTTTCGACTTGCTTAACTGCTTTTTTCTTGGTTGGGTTGCTTGGTTTGGTTTGTTTTTTGTTTGTTTTGGGTTTGGTTTGGTTTTGTTGCAAACTCAGAGGTGATACCAAGATATGTACCCTGACATGACACCAGGATTTGAGGTCTTCATTGTATGGAGTCGTGTATGCAGTTTGATCAGTTGCTAAGATAAATGGAGTCCTGAATAGACAGGTACAAGTCAGCACATCAAACAACCGAAGAATATTTTCATGCTTTGTCTCAATGTTTTAGATCCTCTGGAACTGGATGCTGACAGTCTGATCTGAGGTTATTTTCCACTGTTAGCTGTAGTCAGCAAGCTGCAGCTACTGCTTGTGAGAAATCTACTTTCTCACACACTGAGAGCTTGAGCTGTGAGAATGGAATGATAAACACCTGATAAACACTCTGCATCTTGGCCTTGGGGAATGTTTGGGTTCAGGGACCAATGAATGTCCCGTAGCAACTTAGTAGCCAATAAACCTGTAACACAAATGTCAATAATCCAATGAATCTATAAAAGGCACTTACTGTAATAAAGTTGGTGCTATTCCTTCACCTTCTGATATTGGACTCTAGGTGTCACCTGGACCACCTCTACAGCAACAGATATGGTTTTTAAATCCTCGATACTGCTAAAAGAGGTCCTGTCTGAGTCCTTTCACTGAGGTCGCATAGATTATCAATCATTTAAATTCTTGACTGGACTCATCAGCCTTATGGCAGATATTTTCTCTCCTCTGAATGCTGGCTCAGGGTCATATGAGCAGGACATTCCCTGAAAAGCTTCTCTTTTGTCAAGGTCTGTAAAGCAAAGTTTACAGAAGCACAGAATGGTTGAAGTTGGAAGAGATCTCCAGAGATTGTCTGGTCTCGCCCCAGGGCTTAAGCAGGACCACCTAGGCCCAAGACTACATCCAGAAGGCTTTCGAATATCTTCAAGGATGAAGACTCCACCACTCCCCTGGGAAACTTGTGCTAGTGCTTGGTCACCATCACAACAAAACAGTGTTTCCTGACACTCGCAGGGTTTGTGATTGTGCCTGTTGCTTCTAGTCCTGTCAGTGGGCACCACTGAAAAGAGCCTGGCTTCATCATCTTTGCACACTCCCTTCACATATTTACATACATTTATGAGATCCCCCCCCCCGAGCCCTCTCCATGCTGAACAGTCCCAGCTCTCTCAGCCTTTCCTCACAAGGCTGAAAGATGCTCCAGTCTCTTCATCAAATTCATCATCCATCACTGGACTCTCTCCAGCAGAGGTTTTACAATAAACCTTCTCATAGTTGGCCAGTCTGACAAAGAACTGTATTTATTTGTTGCTTTCCAAGAATCATTGGCCAACACCAGCCTTGTCTAAGGAAGTGTCATGACTTTGTTCATATAACACATGGTGCCCTCTCAATCTCCTGGCCTCCAGCTTTGCACACTCCGGGAACTTTTGTAGAGGAAAAATGAGCTAATTTCAGAGCTGAATGGAGTTCATTATGGTCAGATAAGCTTTGCTGAATTTTCAAATATTTTGGCAAACTTAATTTAGCCAATTGACCCTGCGTTCATCTGAGGCCCTGGCATCCTGCACCACAGCAGGGGTAGGTCCCAGTTTTTGCCCTCTTGTGAAGCAGTGGTTCGTGATGTGCCACACACGGAGAGGCACCTCCCCACCCTGCCCTTCGCTCCTGCAGCTCCAACAGGAACCCACAGGTTCTGTGACTCCCTGCCTGGCGTTTGCAGGCACCACAAGCATGCAGAGGTTCAAGATCTGTTTTCAGATATCCACTCCTTCTCACCCCTGGTCCAGCCTCTTCCTCTGACTGTCCTGGGCCACCTCTCTACACCACCACGGGGAGAGCAGCGCAGCAGGTGAGAGTCGAGCGAGTGGGCAGGACCAGGTCTGGGCAGTTACTACTTCAGATCCCCAAAGCAGTTCTGCTGCATTTGTACACTGTCAGGTCAAAGCTGTTAAGCCAGGTTTCAGCTGGAGACGTGAGAGACTTCAATAAGCTCCTGGAAAAAATGTAAAATCTCCTTCACATGAGGTTTGTAATGACAAGTTAAAAATGAGCTGTCATGAAGATGTATGGATACCTGATCCTGTATCAGTCCTGGGCAGTTTCAGGTCCAAGTTTTTTCCACTCTGCTGTTTCTACAATACCTACCAAAGACCCTTTTTCTCCACTGGGAATCAGTTGTTCGGTTGAAATTCTCCAGCCACAGCTTCCTTATTGCACCACCAAGCACAGGCCAGTTGAAGCTGAGCAAAATGACTTCCAGCACTACTGTTTCTAGTAACTTCCGACTCATCTCATATGGGCAGCACATCAGGATGGCATCGTGCTCCCAGGCTCATACAGCAATCTCAGCCCACCAATACCAACTTGGTGATGTTGCTCAAGCCTACAATCTCCTTCTTACACAGAGAATCACCTTAAAGAGACTATTTCACCCCTCTTGCACCTGTTTCACATTTGCCTTGATTTATTGGTCACACATGGCAAGTGTAAGAAGGAAATATTTTCCTACCACTTTGTAATCTTTCATGTCACCTTGTAGGTTTCTGTGTGTATTGATGTGTTCTTATAGAAAATACAGCTTTTGATTGGGAGCTCACAATTACTTCTGTCCTTGTAATCAGACAAGAATATTGCAGGAGCTGGGGGGGGGTCATCTACCAGATCCTCCAGAGCACTTCAAAGATGGATTGCAAATTTTGTTTTTCTTTAGATTGAGCTGATTTTGGGTTAATTAGAACTGCTGTTAATAAACAGTGACTGACTTTATGCTGGATGTTGCTGCCAATTACTTCATCTAACTGTGCTTACAGGGAGAGTATTAAAAAAACATCTTATGGGAATCATTACATCCCCTCACTGTAAAAAGATTTCTTCTTGTTTATCTTATATACACTTACTGCCAGTTCAGGCATTCAGCTTTTAAAAGGCTGACACTTGTCCTGACACTGCCAATTCTCAAGCACTGTCACCACCCTGTTACCCAAAGTGTGTACAAAGGCTGCCATTTAGATTTCTAGAAGGCTGCCTTTTTATTAAGTAACTGTAGTATTACAGTTACTACTACAGTACTATTGCAGTAGTCCCAGGGTGCATCATGATAGTAACATTTCTGATATGCAAATATAAATAAATGAATATTGCAGTGGAAAGTGATTAGAGCATTTCCCTATGATCCTCTGGTTAGGACCCAAACCCTGGGACAATTATATCTGTATTCTCGCACTCATGCCCACTCTGCTGTCTTGGGTCTGCCTTCAAACATTTGCATCCTTCAGTTTTTATCATTTGTGAAACAGAGACAAGGACACCTTTGGAGACTTTCCTTTTAGTTTGTGAAAAGCTTTGAAACAGAGGGCTTAAAAGATGCTAGCAAAACCCAAAGTAAAGGTAGGGGCTTTGTTTGTTTGATTGTGTCTTACCCAGAATCTATGATCAGCAGGTCCAACTCTAAATATCTTGGTGACAGAGGAAGGAAAGCCCAGACTGTAGGCATGATAAAAGATTAGAAACAAAAGATTTCTAAAACAGCTTTTCCACCCAGCATTCACCATGCTTTTATTTAACTGTCCCAGTGACCTGCTAGATGTGTGCCCAAAGTAGCTGGACTCACAGAAACCTGAGCCCATCCTGCACATCCTCCAACCTGGCCAGCTGTGGTCTGCAAGCCAGGTGACCAGGTCCAAACTGTGCTAGCACAGGCCAGAGCTTTGAGGTCAGAGTTTGGCAATATTCAGTTAGCTCAAAGGACTCTTGGACTGCCTATATCAGCACAAATACACCTGGCCATATTCAGTATATTCCCCATCTCCGGTCAGGTATGGCTATTGTTAAACCTCTCACTGTAGTGATCCTGCATCTCAAAAATACTGGATCCCTATTTACCTCTGCTCACAGACTCGCTTCTCCACAGTCCTTGTTCCTTAGGAAAGGGTCGCTGCACCAGAAGGGACTCGTGGACTCTCAACAGAGCAGACAAAAATGCATTTTGCCTCGCTGTGGATTAGAGGTCAGACTTTCTCTGTTATTGGAGGGGAGGGCAAAAGGCAGAGGTAAGACAAAGACTGAGGGGACAGCCCTCATTACTCATCCTGCCGTTGGAAGAGGCCCTAAGCTCAACAACTCCTGCCCTCCTGCTCATCCTTGCCAAAAACCATGGTGACAAGCCAAGGAGCAGGACCTCCAACAGACCAAGCAAGCTGCAGAGCCTTTTTGCTGCCACCAGACATCTGCCACCCTCGATAATGCTCTGCTTTGCCTGTGCTGGCAGCTGGCCCCGACTGAAGCCCACCTCCACAAAGAGCACTATCAGTCCCCAGTGCCCCCCTGCCGGTCCCCCCTCCCACCCTGCCCGCTGTGAGTGTGGGCCCTGGGGCACTGGCAGCCACGGCTGACGCGCAC
>NW_008607837.1:56155-57380 GCF_000691845.1 Merops nubicus
GCCGTGGCCAGCCATGGCTGCAGAGCACAGGAGCTGCTCTTGTCCTTGTGGTCTGAACCTTTGTCTCTGACGGGACTTGATGCCAACTTCATCTGAGAAGGGCTTTAGAAAATCTGTGCAAGCAATTAGGGGATGAACCGCCTCCAAGGAAACTTTCTCTCTAACCCTTATTAGCAGTTAGAGGTTGGCCGCAGAGCGAGTAGCTTCACATTCTCAGACTTGCAGACACCATTATGATGGACGCCCCGACAGCAGCCAATTCAAACCAGATACGCAGCACTTTGTTCAGTGCCATGGGTGCCCTGGTTTGAGGGAGGTGCTCCTGCTGCAGCTCCGTCCTGGATTGACGTGCCTCTATCTTTTCTAAGCACTGGTCTTCAAGGGATTAAAAAGGACTTTTCTTTGAATCTAAAGCCAAAATAACTTGGTTTTGACAAGACTTCAAATCGCCCTGAAACCAAAACCAGACAATCTATGAGCTGATTCTCATGGGTTTTTTTACATATAGATAGCTGCACCTAAGTCAAGGCAGAAATTCTTATTTTATGGATCTTCTGTTTGTACTGTGACAGATTTTTATAGAACATTTCAACAGAATTTCTATTCCACAGGAAGTTTCAGACTGTTTTCATTCTGAAGGAGAGCAATTTGCAAAGTGACACTATTTTCCGTGACATGGAAATCCCAGCTTTTAACTCATTCCTGTCCCAAAGCAAGGAAGTGCCTGTGTGACTCTTTCCACCTCACTCCCAGCTCCAGTGCCAGTCCTGTTACTTCCTGCATTACTTATTGTTGCTTTTCAGCTCAGGATTTAAGTCTCCAAGGTTAGCAGGTATGATTCTGAGTACTGGGCTAGGAAGAATTCATTAAATGAGCATGGCGTTTATTTAGAGGTGTCTCTCTTCAGGTCAGAATCACACTCTAAAGCCAAAGTCACAGCCCCAGATTAAATATATATTGTGCGTGACAAAGCCCTGCATTTTCCAGGTCATAAGCATTCTTATGACGAGGTCTCCAAGGGATTTGGGTCCTAAGTTGTGCAACTATTTTGCAGGTCCTTTTATTTGCATGAACAGCTTCGTCTGTAATCATACATGCACTATATGCAAAGTCCTGTTTGCAACTCACATAAATTATTAATTCACAGCTTAAACTGCACATTTCCTTTATTAGTCACATTTCTTAGAGGCTTCTCATTACTGCAGCATGTGGAAGTCCTCTTTCC
>NW_008607837.1:57411-63096 GCF_000691845.1 Merops nubicus
ATTAATTGTGGGAATCAAAAGGTGTGTGTAAAAGATGTAATTTAGGACCAAACTCAACACAGAGATTTCCCTAGCACAAACCTCAAGCAAGCAGCAGAGTTACTAAAATTTTGTATTACTGAAATTTTTTTCAGTGTTTGAAGACAATGTCCAGTGTTTCAGCTTGTCCAATGCCAAATGGACAAGAGGAGTTTTGAGAACTGCTTGTAGGGCTTAATGACTAGCTGGGAGGAGCTGATGGCTCAAACGCAGTTGAGAGCCATTAATCGTGGACAGTCATTAATTCTCAGGCAACACCCAGTGTCAGAGTTGTTACTCTTCTGAACTGTTGTTTAAAATCATGTATATGAATGTTTTTAGGGTTAGGTAGTTCTAGTCAGCACGTATGGGGCATTTCTAGGAAATTAACACTTGGTATGTTAGGCAGATTGCTTATGTCATCTCTCCCCATGGCTCTCATTTGCTAACATAATTTATTTGGGATGATGGATTGTGGTTTATGTTCATATACACTCCCAATATAGAGCATTTAAACCACATCTACTGATTTTTCAACAGCTTCCCCCTGTGTTTGTGTGTGTGTGTTCCTGCCTTTTAAGACAGTGTATTGCAGAAGACAAACTCCATGTTGATACATCCGATGGGATTTGTGAAAACCAAAGGAAAGAATTTTAGGTAAATCACTAATGAAAGGGGAAACCTCCCAGGATGTTGCAGGTTATGTGGGTATGCAAGAAAAGGACAAAGGAAGGTAGAGCAAACTGCTGACAACAGCCATACCTGCAAGGTATGTTTAAGTCAATTGCAAACATGCAGACACATGCCTGTTGGACATGCTGAGAACTCCTCCAAGATGGGTACAGGACTGGTAAAAATGTGCCAGTTCAAAGAACTAAGAGAAACTCTGGAAAATGATGCTGGCATATGAACTAGTTTTCTTACCAGGCCTCCAATTAAAACCTATACCTATTTTAATGGGCTGTATGAAATGAAGACATAGTTTCAGTTCCACTCTCAGCAAAGGCCTATTTGCATCACATAAGTCATCATCAGAGGAGATGTTAATAAGACTTCCTCATTGGGGAAGCCAAGACTTAAAGGACTATGGAAAATGAAGCTTCTTTTTCCTATTAGCGTTGTTTTCTCCACATTGAGTTGGAAAGGTATTAGTAGTGAAACACACAAAAAAATTCCTGCCCTATATATGTCTCCCGGGTGTCTCAGCATGCCTAGTTAACAACTTTCACAAGTGCAATATACATTTTTAGTGGACGTTTTAAGGAAAGAAAAACCTATTGGTTTTTTGAATATGACTGCTAAAGCCAGCAAGCAGACATATCAGAGAGTACATGAGCAGCTGCAGATGTAATCCAGGCAGCCAAAAGACTGATGTGAGCATATTCTTCTAGACCTCAAAGCCTGCCAGAGGACATCCATCCTCTCCTCTCTTTCAAACCCCCTTTGCCATCTTCTGGTTCTGTTTATTTTCCCATGGGTTTTCCTGAGAGAAGAAAATAAATCTCAAGTTACTGGTGGGAGGACTTAGAAGTCCTATTAAGTTCAAGGTTCTGTAAGAACACACCAGTCTCCAATATAAGCTTATTACTAATCATGCTTCATATTGTGCTGTCTCTGAAGGCAGAGAATTTTAGAAGCACCAGATTGTTCTGCAGGGAGAACTTTTATCCTATGCACATAGAAAAGAGAAAGGTCAGGGAAAGAAGTAAGGAAAAAGTTTAATTCTCAGATAAAACTGGGTACATAAGTCACCCTTATAAAACATAGAGACATCAATGCAAATTCAAGAGCTGTGTATTTCCATGATAGGGAAACTGCTTCATTTGCAGATGCAGCAGTGTATTTTATGCCCACCTGCTTGACTGCACAACAGCTTAGACTCTTGATCTTGCTATGAACTCTTCACGAGCAGGTCCCTGTGCGTAGGTGCTTATTTTTTGATAATGTAGCCTCTAAGTCTCTCTTCAGAATAGTTTTAAGGTTTCCATGAACTTTGCTCAAAAATGTGCCAAAAGATTTCCAAGTAACAAACATGCTTTTGCAATTTACTGAAACTTTCCCCTTGTGTTCCAGAGAAGTAACCTCCCCATTACTCACCAGAGAGACGCACGAGCCAAGGAGGAAGGAAAGGGAATCAGCTAGTAAAAACAGGCAATTCCCTTCTTTAGTGTCTACACTTAGTCATTAAATAAAAACATAGAGGTGAAATCCAACTTTTTTTATTCCAAATGGGTCACTGCCTCAGTGAATATTGAATAGATGAGACTATTTCTATCTCGGTTTTGATCAGAACTTTTGTAGTCAGTTGGTTTTTCAAAATAATATTGCTGCACTTCACACCATAGTGGGGACTATTGTGCATTTGAGGTACTCTGCATCCTTCCAAAGGAATCCAATCTCCCAAGTATCTCTTTTTACACTTCTTTAAATGACTAATGAACTATATTACCCAATAAGTAAGGGGCCTGGGGTATTTTTGCCAGATACTAACTTGGAAAAAATTGAGTCAAGGCCAAAGCACAAAGTTCAGATCTAAATCAAATTGGCTTTCCTCTAAAGTTAGAGTGTGTTGCAGCCCGAGGTTTCCAAGTGGCAATTCTTAAAAATAGACTTTTATAAACTCACAGTGTTGAGCTTGCTTGGGTTCTAGGCTTGGTTCAATTTGGAAGTGTAGAATTAGTTTTTTTGCAAGCTGTGTCACATGAAGGGACAAGCACAGGAGACCATAAACTCCCTTCTAGCCCGAAGAATATGGCAATCAAGTAGATGCTGACTTTTTAAAGGAAAATGTTAGTTGGTACATGATGAAATGGTAACTCCTGTTCATTTTACACTACAATGTATTCAAAGCCCAAGAGTGATACTCAAACCTTACTTCATGCAAGACAGTACTGGACTTAGTAACACACTGCGTAGTATGAGTTGTACACTTGTAACTCCCAAATCCACACTGCAATTTTTCAAGAGTAGTCAGTGGTAGGTAGCAAAAACCAAGCACATTACTCCTTTTTCTTGAGTTGTTCTCTGAGACATTTCTCCACAACTTCACTGGAAAGATTTTGGGGAGGTACCTCCTGTATGCTTCCTGCACTGAAGTGTAGAAATCCATAAAATAATCAGTGTGACACTGTCGGGGAAGCATTCCTTCCATATATCCTGGCCAGAGCAAATTCTGAAAGGCTTTCTAGTGCCAAAGCAGTGGAATTAAATTTTAAAAAGGCTCTATGTAGCCATCCCTCTAGATTTCAGTTTCTGAGTATCATGTGGCTGCAGATGAAGCTGCAGAAGGACTCACCATCATGGGTCAAGTTATCATGAATTAGGTGAGCCCCAGGAAATACCTGACTGTACACATTTAATTTGACCCAACACAGGGTTAGTATGGCTTAGTTTAGCCAGCTTTCTCTGCAGGCAAAGCTATATCAAATTGTCTTATGTTTTCCATGGGCTGTAAGCACTCACACTGGGTTTACCACATCTCAGCTGACAGATGGTAACTTACTGAACATCAGCATGCTGATGAAGATTTTGAGCCCACAAGATTTCTGAGGCTTTGAAAAGGAGTAATTTCTAAAGCATGCTACACAACTTCCACCTACACTGCTAGCTATGCATTTGCAAATGCTTTGTGGATATAAGATGCCATATTTGCAAAGCCAAAGCCCCTCTCTCTCCTTCCTCGTGCTCTCACAAATTACCATCCTATTGAAACAAACAGGATATTTGGCACAGTTTTAAGTGTGGTTACATAAGAAAGCCAAAAAAAAAAAGCAGCTCACACAATTCCAAACCACAGATTAAGTCCAGTTTTAGAAGATATGTACAGTAGTGACAATGAGAATTATGCCTTAAGAAGGAACAACTCTCTGAGTCCGTTGCTCACAATAATTATGTTTAAAGGCTCATATGTAAATATTCCAAGATACAATAAAAATCAAGTATAATAGTCAGGATGGCATCATTTTTCATTCATATCTTTTTCCACACCTACAAGCCCACGCTGGAGGTAGGCAAACTAGCTTGTCCTGGGCATTGCTTCACTAACATAAGAGCTGTCTGGAAATGCAGTACTAACAGCATTCTGTGTTTAAATACACAAAAAGGTGACGGAAGAAGGAAAAGGAAGAAACAATGTAGGCTTCAGAACAAGTGTGGTTTGAACTTCAGGAAGAGTCAAAAAAGGGCATGTATAGAGTCTTAAGAAGTCTTTGCTGGCCCAGAATACCATTTCAGTCCCTTCTGAGGCACACATATTTTAGAGGCAGACACACAGTCACATTCCTCTGCTTGCGGGTACTGACTAACAAGTGTTTGGAGATTTTTGGTAGGTGAAACATTGTTTTTCTCACATCATTTAGGAAATGCTTTTCATTACTACCTTTTCCAACAGTTCGAAATGAATCATAAAAAAAACCCTGGTTGATAGAAAAGCTGCCTACAGAGGGTCCCCAAAGTACGTGTCCTCCAGTGGAACTTGACAATCAGCTAGAGGTTCTCCACTGTTTATATTTGTTTTGTAACTTTGCATTATTGTCATTAATGAGGCCAAGAATGAAAATTAAAAGCTATGTGCTTTGTTAATGGGAACTAGAACAAGAAAGAACGACGTGGCTTTGGCTAAACTTGAACAGAACAGTAGTTGAGAATACAATCAGTGAAAAGAATGAGAACTTTCAGATGCTGTGTATTGTGATATTCACAGGCTTAACAAAGCGTGACACGTCTTGATGTACTGGCCCTACTATGTGTATTTCTTTTTTAGTCCAAATGGCTGACGCAGGAAAAACTGTGCAGCTACCATTTTATAAAATACTCGATAGAACCAGAATTGATTATGAATCACGACAAACAGAAATGAACTTCAGACATTCCAGAAATAGTGTTGCAGCTCTCAATTTAAAAATAAATAAATAAATAAATAAATAAAATCAGGGGGAAAAACCCTCAACAAATAAAGCAACCCACCCCCTCCAGCCCAAAGCTAAGTTGTAGTAGACAAAGCCAGGAACTAATTCCTTATTATTACACTAGCAGTTGTCTTAGATATGTTGGCAGGTTGAGTTTGGGGTAAGGACTAGCTAGCCTTGCCCAGGACACAATTTCTGATGTCTCCTGAATCTACAGAACTCTTTGTCTGTGAGAACAATTCATAGAATGAAAAACGGAAAACAGAGGCGGTTGCTGCATAGCCATTTTGTACCAAAATCTTCTACTGGACAGGAGACCAATAGGAAAATAATTTCTGTAAGGTTTTCACTGAAACCCATCAAACAGAGAAAGCACTCTGGATGAGCAAGGTACATGCCCTAAAGATCTTATGCTTAAGACTGAACATTTAGGAAGGACTGATGGAGTGAAAGCAACATATCACTTTTCTGGTTTGATCAGGACATTATCAAGGCAAAGCTCCTCCCTTCACGACTGCTCTCCCAGTGCTTTGGACCTTTCTCACCAAACAGGTCTGCTTCTAAAATGAACCTACTCTCTGGAAAGTTCAGTCACCTTAGAAGAACTGAAATCCTCATTCATTAATGCCTTAACCAAGCAGCCCAACTACCTGATGTTAATTGTCATCAACGTGTAAATTCCAAACTGCCCACACTGATAGGAAGCTCATCATGGTTCAGAGATGGCTCAAGACCAATGAATCAGACAGAAAGCAACCGC
>NW_008607837.1:63127-104892 GCF_000691845.1 Merops nubicus
CAATTACAACCAGAAGAGTTAGTTCACTACACAAAACAGCTCATCAAGCCAGGCAGTTTTAATTAAGATGTTAGACTGAAGCCCTGGAATCTGTAAAGGATTATCAATATGTGGGACCAGTAAGATAAGGAGACCTACACAGGAAAAAATATTCTATGTTTCACCAGATATCATTACCAGTTTCAACACTTCTGAATGATCCTATGCCGTATGCATATGGCAAAGCTCAAGTGAAAAAAAAATTAGAGCCATAAACTATGAAATAGTTCTGTAGCTTTCTGCACTGGTAACAGTGCTGAAGTTTGCCTGCCAAAGATGGAAATAGCCAGTGTCACAGTGGGAGAGGCTCACCTATCACAGTTCTTGAAAAATAAGTATTTTTTTCCATTCCTCAGGAAGGAAACACTATCCCCTGAACACCTCTGCAATTGCCATCTCATTTCTGGGCAATTCTATTAAAAACACAGTAACCAGCAAGTGCCAAGAGCAAACAACTGTCAGCTTTCTGGAGGACTCACAGTCAGGGTTCGCATCAGGACACAGAATAGAGTGTCCTTATTGACACTCAGGCTACCACTAACAGAAAAAAGTCTGATACTCCCATGCAGAGCCATAGGTAGGGGTGCAATAAGCTGCAAAATGCTGGATACAAAAAGAGATGACCCTGCCTGTGGTACCTGAAATGTGTTGTTTGAAGCAGAGCTCAGAATAATATATAACTGTATACACCTACAGGAATTCAGGCTGCTGATAAAGTGCGGCTGGCTTGCTCAAGCTGAACCTAGACAAAACTGAGTCAGTGTAGACCAAACTGGGGAAAAGGCTTTGAACTGCCAGAAAATACTCCCAAAACCTGCAGAGCTGAGCTATTGCAGTAACGTGGTGAACCAGGGCATTGACTGATGCCCTACTAGGTGTGGGTAGTCAGAGAGCATCTCTTTCCCAGTTTTCTCTGGTGGAAAACATGCTCCTTACCTTTTAGTGAAGATCAACCCATGCCTCAGTCAGATCCTTGGACAGCTCCATCAGCTGTAGCTAAACAACTTTTAAGTATTTACAGACTTCCTCTGTCCTCTTTCTCAGGGACTCTGACTGCTGTGTCAAGGAGCCCTTCAAGAAGCTTTAGAAGCTTGTTTGAAAACTTGTTCCTAATTTCTAAAGCAGTCGATGGACTAAACTCCAGAAACTAAAATGAATTCTGATCAACAAGCCTCTGCAGCTGCTTTGTCCTCTGGGACAATGCAACCAAAATGCAGCAAAGCCTTCCACCACATCATGGCCCTTATCTCAAAACCCAAACAACTTTCCTGCCCTGCAAAGAACTCTACCCTAAGAATTTTTTTTTTTTAAAATTACTATGGGCAACATACCAGTAAACAACATGAAATCTACCAGGCATTTAGCTAAATTTTAGAGATAGCATTTGCACATCATGGTGACAGACAGCAATGCTGATCCCATAAACAGATACATTCAGTACTGAGGAGGAATAAAAACAGGAACATAGGCAGTAAGATAGAAGAGTGATGTTAACTAGAATAGGAAGATAAACAAGGGGAAAGTTGAAAGAAAAAGAAAGCTTTTTTTACTTTTGTGGAGAGAAAGTGGTCAAGAACAGAAGGGCAGAAGCACAAGCTTATGAAGATGGGCTTCTCAGCTGAGTACCCTAAATACTGATCAATTTTGTGATGGATATAATGAAATTTAACATCTCCTAGTTTTGAATAGTACCCTATGACTTCTAACATGGACCATCCTAAGATTTAAAATACAAGAGGAACAGCCTATGTATCTGGGCCAGAGTAAATGGAAAGTTTTTGCGCCCTTCTGGCGACAGAACAGCTGAAATGGACCTTGAATGTGTCTCCGTGATTTGACAAATGGGAATCTAAGCTGGCTTTTCCCCTTTTCCTTCTATTTTCTTTAAAATAGTCTCCCAGCAGTTCTGAAACGTACTCCTCTTGCATACTGTATACTAATCACCATTTGTGCGCTCCTCAGAATTAAGCACTGACTTCATTGCGTGGAAAGTCTTTTAAAAAAATGTGGAGGTGTGTGTGGGGGAAGTCATTTCCAAGTGACATTCCAAGCCCCTTCTTCTCCCTGGCTCCGAGGAGTAATTACTCAGCTGGAAAATGAAACAACACTCCTATTTTAGTGTGGCTTAGGACCTTGGGCCTGGTTTCATGTTTCAGATTAATGCTTTCTGTGCCTTTTGGAAATTCAGAATAGCAGAAAAGCTACCCTTCAGAGAGAGCTGCATCCTATAGATGCAAGGCATTCTGGAGACATGTATGACTTGCTGCCCCTTTCCTATTTTGCTGTGTCCCATTGAGACACATAGCTATTTTCCCTCCCACTTGAATGAACTTCTAACCTGCATCCACAAAGCCACATCTGTTCTTCCTGACCCTCTGTCCTGCCTCTCTGGTTGTTCTGTGATGAACACTTAGTATACTTTGCTGCAACACACTACTAAGGCAAAGCAGACTAAACCAAACCATTTAAAAATGAAGTGCCAACAGAAGCCCCTTCAAGTCAACTGAAAAATCTAGTCTTATGATATCTTATGACCCTACCTAACTCTAGTCCTAACAGGACATGGCTGGCTAGAATCCCAGATCTTTAAAAATGGAGCTGAAATGCTTTCATCAGCATTTTCTTCAGTATTTCAGTAAGCAGCGTGTAAGTGCTTCAGTTATGGCTCTACCATTTCTTCTTCTCCGTTGTGGTGTTGCTCCAAGGATACAGACACACCAGGGCAGTGGGGAGATGCCACACAAGGGGGACTGGTGTAACCTGGCAGTCCGAGGAACGAATCAAAGTAAGGTACCACTTCACAGAAAGAAGATGGTTTGAGACCAAAGTTTGGAAACTAAGAATGATTTCCAGATTGTGAGAATAAAGTAAAGAATAAAAGCTTCCAACATCAACATGATCAAGGAATTATCAACAGCGAAGGAAAAAGTTACTAGAACATTGACTCAGTAACTTGTCTTTCCAATATAATAACAAATCAGAATGAAATAAACTATGAACTCTGTGAATATGTGTATCCTCATTTCCACACCTTTAAAGGATTACATAAAGAAATGGATATCACTTTAATAGCATTCTATAACATATCTGCTCCTTTATTTGTATATTCTAGAAACGGTTTAACGTTTAACACAGCAATTGCCAGATTCACTCAGACACAAGGTCCATTCATACCGGAACACTCCCATTTAAGTGTCCAGAAAGAAAGAAAGAAAGAAAGAAAGAAAGAAAGAAAGAAAGAAAGAAAGAAAGAAAGAAAGAAAGAAAGAAAGAAAGAAAGAAAGAAAGAAAGAAAGAAAGAAAGAAAGAAAGAAAGAAAGAAAGAAAGAAAGAAAGAAAGAAAGAAAGAAGGCCTGATGTGGTATACTTTATAGCCTTACTTTCTACCTGAGCTCTCCATACACTCTTCTTCATCACTTAATAAAAGACAAAGGTCCTTCTCAAAAGTCTGCATGCCTTCCAATGTACCTACAAGAACAATCCATACTGCTATAAATTCTTTCAACAAAAGTAAGACAGTTTATTAATAAAGCATGAGAAGAATGAATTCCCAAAGCTGTGGGTAGGACATTCACCTGTAAATCCCAGGTACATGGTTGCCAGCAGTAACAGCTCATAGCAACTAGACTGTGCAGCATCAGATCCTACCATGTTCTGTCTGCTGAGAGCATATTACTGGCCGGGTGATTGTCTCTGTGAAGTCTGGGAATGTTTTCAATTGTGCACAGGCAGACACACCTGAGGTCTACCATATGTGTAGAACAAAAATGTGGTTTATTCTGTAAAGTTCAGAGCTCTTAAAAATTCTGGCAATGCATTTCACTTCTACTTTACTAAGGTAAGCACACATTTTATAGTAAAGTACAAAAGTGAAATCTAACTACTTCAAATTATTCCTTCATACTTCAAAAATTCTAATAATTCTAAAGGATTCATTGATCTCTAATAGGCTGCCTAGAGATGATCAGAGACTCCTACAAAGCTCTGCATGTTGTCATAGTCTTCCTTCTGGTGATAAGATACCCAGAGGTGGAAACTGCCTTCCCTTAGCTCCTTAACAGTGAACAGAAATCATTCTCCAAAAAACAAATCATCGTAAGCAGAAGTTCCTTATGGAAACCCATGATAACTCACAGCAATAATAGGAGTAGTTTCCCACACAAGTATAAAAACACCTCCCCATTCTTTTTGGCATCCTGCATCCAAGTTACTCTTTCAAATCCCCCAGACAATTCAGCCTGATCTGATAGCAGTCATAAGACAAAGCTCCTCAGGTGAGCTTTAATTTTTCCTTCTGCAGGTGCCACAAAGGTCTTCTTGTTCTTTGAATGACATAGGACACCATCACCACCAAAGTGGTTCCATCACTTCCTCCTATGTTTTGTTGAGTATCCACAGGTACTGCATAAAAACTTGCTTGAAGCACAGCTGTCTAGCAGGAACTTCAACAGGAAATTCTTCTGTCAACACTGAACTTGAAGTTTAGCCTTTGTCTAGTGAAGAAACTCCAGAAATACTATTACACTCTGTCTACCTCTAGAAAATGGTGGGACTTTGAACTTTATTATATTTCCTGAAGCCTTCCGGGACCTACTGTAAATTGCTGCTTCAGGGAGCTGTTCCAAGAACTATGGACCAGGTTTCTAGAGAATAATGCAACACAGTGACAAAGTGACTGGCCCAGGGACATAAAGTACAGGGACAGATGAATAAAGATGAGTGTTGTTCACTGTTGTTCCTTGGACTAATAGTATGAGTTCATATCCTCAGTCAAAGCTACAACAGTTAATAGGTTTCTTTTTTAACACAAATAAGTTCACTTAGGGAGAAAAAATATAAATATTTTCTATCAGGAATAGAGCTTTACTCCAGAAAAAAAAAATCACTTCCTTCCTTGAAGCCATGAAAGATGTCATAGGATTTTCCAATCCCATGCCCTAGTTTAGCAACCTAAGAAACACACGAATCATTAGAACAAATAAAACAAGAGGCAACAAGTAACATGATCATTTAAAAAAAACCACGTAAATAAAAGTTGAGAGTATTAGGGACAATTTTGTGATAACTTGGTCAGTTGACTATAGCTTTTGACTCAACAACTTTTATTTCACATTTTATGTTTTCCACATTGTACCTGCAAAACTATTTTTGAGATCACTGAAATTTGAGACAATTTCTGCTGCAGCATGTGAAAAAGAAGGAAATAAATCCTGATCTTCAGTTTCCAAATGATGGGGCAACATCTTAAACACTTCCTGTGTGGGCCCTGCATGCCCAAATTGCTTCTCTGGTATTTTGGCTTACATATGTGAAAGAAACAGACCGAAGAATCCAAGCCTGAAGTTTACTAATACCAACCAAACATTACAGCCAGTAGAAGGTCGGGATCCTAAAAACTGAACTTCACCCCAAACAAGCTTAGAGATTGAAAAAAAAAAAAAAAAAATCTATTGAAGCTTTTCACAGAAAGTTTTAAAACAAAATAATAAAAAATATTTAAAATTTAATTTTGTTTGTTTGGGTTTTTTCCTCACTTCACACTGCTATGGAATGTCACAAGTTTAGTAGAGTTATGGGGATGTTCCTTCCTTTACTATTTTCATTTCTATTGTTTCACTTACTCAGCAAATTTTGTTCCCGTTGGGAAACTTAGGGAGCACCAAAGCATCTTGCCTGTGGTGCCCTTAGAAGTCACAAAGTTACAGAGCAGGAAATAAGCTCCAAGACAGACTGACATTATACAATTTCATGGTACTTTTCCTTAAAAGAAGGCAAAATTAAGAATATAAAACCAACTGTTTATCCCTGATTTTAAAATGTAAATTCATTCCATGTCACGCCCCATGACAGAATTGCAACAGTATTGTATATTTAGTTTTAATTAGCTTTGGATTTTTTTTACCTGCCGTACTCACTGTTCTATCAGAGCCAGTGTGAATGAGTTTGTCTTATACAGCACTTGCAAGAACATGGATGTAGTGGCTGAAGACTTTTGAGGATCAGGAAAGATTCTCCCTTTTAAAAGTGAAGTGGCAGAAGGTAGCACAGTATTATCTACCAGAGCAGAGCCCATCCACCTGTGAAATGGAGAGATTTCCAGTGTGTTGGGGTAATTCCCTGGTTAATTTCCTAACAATTACTTGGTCTGAGTTTCTCCCATATTTGTGTCACTTGTTTCTTCTGCTACCTGTATATCCTTCCCCTTTTTGCTGCATTTTCTTTGCCTTTCTTCACCATATCTTTGGTCTCACATGGGTATTCCTCACTTTTTATCTGTGTACTTCTTCAATACAAAGAAATTTACTGGTGCCAGCGTTAGTTTTCTGTGTTTGAAACCCCTACAGAAAAAAAAAAATAGTTTCTCCCTTTGTGGTGAGTGAGAAATACAAAATATTCCTCCCAAGCAAGACAGTCCAAGGTCTCAATACTACCACTTTTCATATCCATCTCATTTCTTTGTTGCAGGAATTCTACCTAAAAAATTATTAATCCCTTGCTATTGTCTTCTTATTTCTCTCCAAAAAAGGAAATAACCTATTTCAAGAGACCAAAGATTCCTCACCGCCTGGGAGTCATGACAAATTCAGCCCTGGGGAGGAGCAGTGGCTCCACATTAGCCAAAGTATACACTGAAATGCTGTTCTGGTGCTTACGGTTTCCAAAGAAGTGTCATGTGGCAAAGATGTCACTTGGTACTTGATAGCTTAATCAAATCCTCAAGGGTAGCAGACATTAATTACCTCGTAGTCCAAAAACATTATCCCCTTCCCAAAGTGACATCATTTCAGTATGACAAATGCATCTCCTTTCACTTTTCTGACTTGAAAGCTAACACCAAATAATTCATCAACAGTATCATTTTTTTTCTTTTAACAGCATTGTTGCTCAAGTGGAAAACATGAATGTTGCTATGAGCATGGAGGCAAAAGTCTGGCTTCTAAATCAGAGGCCTCTCCCATCATGCCATCCGTTCCTTAGCGGTTGTTAAGCAGCAGGTTACTCTCAGTTCCTACTTACCTGTTGGAAACTAACCTTGGCATTGGGATCCTTTTACCCATTAACAGATGTTTACCTCTCCGTGAGGCGATTCCTCAGATGCTGAGAGCTGGACATTCGCCTTGGGTTTCCATTTAAAAGTGCTCTTCTGAGATGTAAACTTACTCCAGTTTGCAGGGAGACTTTAATTCAAATGGGCATAAAACCCTCTTGATTCTAGTCAGGTCAGGCTGGTGCCAAGGTTTTGCATTCACCTTTAACACGTGGTTTTGTTTACTGCCTGGCCAGGTGATAATTTTGTCTGGCTATTCCCAAGAGACATCAGTATCTCTAAAGCTATCTTGCCAGCAGCCTGTCAGGCAACAATGCATCCTGGCACCATTTTAGCCGAGGAAAACAGAGAGAGCTCTTGGAGCTGCTGTAAAGTAGCAAAAGCTTCATTTATTTGTGTGAAAGTCCTTACATGCAGCAATTGCTATGCAAGTGGTACATTCCCTTGCAGACGGCTCAGTTTTTGCTTTTAGCTGGGAATTTGTTGGCTGGTAAGTATGATTTCAGAGTGGCTGGTAAAGTACAGTTTGCTGGGTATGGTCCTTCCAGGGGTCACGGTCCACCACATCTGGGCCTACATGACATCAGCAGGTACCATCCCAGTGGAGACCTTGCAGTAAAGGGACAATTTGGGAATAACACCTCCTGGGACGACCATCCCCTTGACATGTAGTGAGACCGTGAGAGAACGCCTGACTCCCAAGAGCAACACAAAGTTGTCACAGACGCTTCTCTGGAAAGCTGGGGGCTTAGGAAGCACACAGGCATTTAAAGCAGGTGCAGGAGTGGGCTGAGGTGATGTTTCCAGATGGCTGCACATAGTGCAGGAAGGCAAGAGAGACACAGCACCCGCTCCCAAGGAGCACTGCAGCTCCTGGCAGGAGTGTGCAGGCTCTGCGTGAGTCCTCAGGGGGATGCTTGCGAAGAAGAAATGAAGTGTGAGACAGAAGAAGCAGAAGACACAACAGAGAGCGAGCTTCTTAGTCATAAAGCTAGCAAGGGGTGAATGAAAGCAGGGTGGAAACGACAGATTCTTATCTAGACATACAAACACAGGGATTTCCCCCTTTTTCCCTTGGAAACGAGCGCCCAGCCACGCATAGTCAGATACTGGGACAGAGTTTCATGCCCCTCAGATTCACCACCTCATACAAGCAGGTTTTGTACCACAGGCCCATGCTGCACGCCAGCACATTGGCTTTTCTCCACACAGGTGGCAGATAAGGTAATACCATGGGTGCCACTTACTTTCACAGTCTCCCGCCCCCACCTTTCTGTGTGACGGTAGAGTCACAGAAAGAAGAAAGGGCAAATACCGTGAATCAGAGCCTTCTCCAGCAATTCTGCTTTACACATCAGCTCAGAAGGCCCAGAAGAGGATTTCCTTTCCTGCATGGTGCCATTTTCTCCTCATCCATATCAGAAATATGTAAGATTTGTCCTAAGTTGCAATCCTATGATCACATAACCTGCAGTTTTACCTTTGCTTGTGGCTTATTGTTCGATGCTGCAAACACAATCCTGCTCACTTGACCTGCATACATGACATCATTTAGCTCTACTGAACTTCTAACTCAAGCTTCTACCATCTGTGGCATAGACAGGCTACTTCCATGTGCTAATTAATTGCACACTAATACTCTGTCTAGGAAGCAACTCGCAACTCACACAGGGTTTACTTAGAAGGTACATTGCACACAAGATGGTTTGGAGCTCAGGGCTGACTGGAAGCCACATAGTCATGTTAGAGAAGTGTTAAGCCACAGCTCCAACTTTATGAGTTGTGCTCTGCATTCTGCTAACTACAGTCACAGCATCAAGCACAAGGAGAGGAAGCTCACGTCTGTTGGTGAGTGACCACATAGCTACAGATATAAGGAAGTGAGTAAGAAAAAAAACACATACAAAAATTTGCTGGAATGAGGATACCCGATATGTTTTACTTTGTTGAAGAGTATAAAGTTCAAATATGGCAGCTTTACCTTTATGAAATCCAGCAACGAGGAAGTAAACTCATATCGCCTTAATAAGGTTATTAATCATAGCTGGATCAAAGGTCCTGTTTAAAATGAACAGGATAAGGTAATAAAGCCTATCTGTGGAAAGTGAAACACCACAAAGAAGCAATCAAAAGGGTTATCAAAATAACTGATTTTTGGACATCAGCTTGATCTGCACTAGTGGGAGAGAAAAGTGTTTTTTGACAGTAGCACCTGTGGTTCAAAACAGTCTGGAGTTTATCCTCTGTTTTCTGAGACTGAGTCTAATAACATGCAACAGACTGTAGATATGGAGAAAAATCCAGTGTCAGAGGATACCAGGACAAAGCATCCACCGAGTCGTCACAGACTTCCTGGCTACTGCCCTGCTCAGTCCTCAGAGCACCACTGGTGGTCCATCTTCTTCCACCTTTCTTCCCGCTCATGCTTCCCAGCATTTGGTGCTGTCATTACTGATTAGGATATGTTTAATGTTCACATGATCTAAGTTACTCCTTCATGGCTGGTGGCCACCTCCTTCCCGCCCTCAGCTAAGGTGCAATACTTTACAACAGATGAAAAGCGTGTCCATATCATCCAGACTATGAGATTTACTTAAGCTTCTCAAGGGATGTTTTATGGTGAGCCATTTTGTTCTACTCTGAAGTTGAACAGGAGCATGCATTTAGGTACAGACTTATTCTGTCTTCAGCAAAAAGAACAGAGAGATATGATAACCAAAGACTACTGTGTGCACCATCCTACCTGTGCTTGGCACTGCCATAAGATTTAACTAGTCTTAATTCAGGTCGTTCATCGCCTGGAGGAGGAAGTGGCATCTGCCTGCCTTCCATTATCCTGACTCCACCTTGTAGCTTCATGGCTGATACTTTTAAATCTTTAAGTCCTTTTCTCCTAATTTTCTTCCCCAGGGTCTCCTTGCCCTTGCAGGCTTACCTGTAATGCACATCAGGAGTGATGGTAAGCCTACACGTCTCAGTAGTTGAATTACTAGCCAGGCACCTGCGAGTATCTGCCTACACACAACTACACATCTGCAGGAAGGAAGGGGTAAAACTATCTTAGACTGAAATCACAACCTGCCCTGCTGTAGCTCACAGTGCGGTATAAGACAAAAAGTATATTTAACTTGCCAAAAAAAGTCTCTGGCTTACCACTTAGTTGTACATAGCAACTAAGAGAGCCTATACAAAGTAAAAATCACTTGAATGGGAGAAGTTTCTTACGTGACAAGGGAGCTATAGTATAGTGTACTATCTTAATGTCTTCCTATGTACTTGAAGCATATGCATTGGAATAGTTCCACGTTTTCCATGTATGAAATCTAATTTTATGTTTACTAGTCAACAGAAGTTACATTGCTTCTGTGTCCTGCATCAACAACTTACTTTGGTATTCAAATTACATATTTAGCACTAGCCCATAGAATTTGAGCTCTGACAGAGGTCCTGATCCAGCCTCCTCTCAGCTCCTAGTGAAGTCCACAGTCTCATTCATTTTTGGGTTAGACTTGAGAAACTGCAGGCAGCAAAACAGTGCATGCAGAGAGAGGGCAGAAGAGCTGCAGCATGCACGCTGGACCATACTGTGAGAGTAGCCAAGGACTTGCCAGGCACAATGTCAAAATGCCCTGAAGGTGTTATAAAGTGATACCATGTTAAGTAAGGCCACTAAACGGATTTCATCCGTTCTGACAGTCTCGGTTCTCCACAGCTGGAGGGAGGGAAACACAGCATCGCAGGCAGGGAACAGACCTCTAGGCACCATCCAATCTATGCGCCCACCTTATTACTTCTTCTAGCTCTTAACCCCGGCTTGGAAATTTATATTATTTCTTTCTTTATCGTATTTGAAGATTTACATCCCTCGTCAATCCACTCATTTGTCATAGGTGCATTTTGGGTTCCTATCCTCTTATAAGCAAAAATAAAACAACAAATCACGTCCCCTAAGCACTGTCCAGCCCCTCCTGGGGTCTCACGGTGCGAGCTATTGCACAGGGAGGACGACGTGATGTGAGAGCCCATCTGCCCCCGGAGCGAGCGCGCAGCCCCGGGCCAGCAGCGTGCTGAGCCCCGGCTCCGTGCCACCGAGGCGCTTGCCACAGTTATTGTTCTGCGTTGTAAAAACAGTCCAAATTTTAGAATTGACATTTAAGACTGAATAAAGTTCCAGTTTGGTTTTATCAGAGTCAACTTTAAAATAGATTGTCTATTAGCCTTTGTTACTGTATTTCTTTTATGAGTGTGAGTGGGAAGAGCATTGAGGAAGGCCATAAATCAGATGCATACTTCTGGTGAGTGCAGGAAATCCTTTAACCTTTATGTTTCATAGAAATAGAAATAAATGCGGATTTATTCATATTGTCTACATTTTCTGAAACATCACCCGAGGGGGCACTTCCAGAAGAAAATTATTAGAAGAAGAAAACAAAGACAACAACAAAAAAGAATCCCTTGAAAACACAGTAGTGCCTAAAGCACGAATTAAATGCCATCGCCTCCTACTCATATAAGACAGAAGAGCCAAAAGAAAACCCTGCATCCTTTCTTGTTGGTGTTTTTCTGGGTTGGGGGAAAAAGAAACACCACGATACTGAGGCTTGAGCCAAATCTCTCAACACCGATAGCGTGCAAGCATGTCCATCGGAAAAGAATCTGCCCCTAGTGACTAACTCCCGGCAGAAGACCTGGCTACTGGCCAAAATGTAAATATCTCTCTCCATATATGCAGGAAATCATTTTCAGCAAAGCCAGAGCTGGTCTAGCAGGATGGGAGATTCTGAGCAGTGCACCATCCATATATTCTTATTGGAAGGGATTAAAAGGCACTCACAGCAGCACATTACGGATGACACCAGGAAGAATTTAAGCATGCAGCATAATGGTAAAGCAATTAATAAGAGCAGTTGCACAACAGAGGAGTGTTTTAAAATTCCTGTGCTCTTTAACAATAACGTGGAGAGACACTGTGAAAGGAGGGGTGGGAAGGGGGAAAGTCCTGGCATGGAAGGGACATTCCTTCAGTTCCTCTCAAAAGTCTGAAAAACCTCTGGATAGGAAAATACTATTGAGCAGCCAATTCTTTCCACATTTGGCTAAGCCAAATGCCCAAAATACACAGAACACTACTTCACTTTGAAAGGATTGCAATACTCCTATCTGAGTCATCTGAAAGCAAATAAAATGAGACCTAAACAAATAAACCTAATTGTGCATGGAAACAAATCCAGCTCTCCCACTTGGCCATGGCTTTGTTTTTGTTAGTTTAAAGCCTGCATATGCAGTTTTAGTGGCATCAGGAGTTAGATAAATATTGACAACAAATTGCCAAATGTTGTTTTTTTCCCCTCAGTGCACTGTGTGAAGAAGATAGGGGAATGCTTCTAGGAACCTTCCCTAGTGCACTGAACCAAATCACAGCTTGATGGGAACTGGTCCAGCCTCTTCTCTGAAGGGTAGACACTAATGAGAATGAGCTGGTTGATTGTTATCGTTAAAGACTTTTATTTTTCACTCATGAACTCTGCTGAACACAAACCCAGGCTTTCGAAACGTAGCTCAAATGTTTGCGCCACAGCCAGGGCATTGTCACATGCTCTGTCCTCCACCCCATGATTTGTTGCTAGCTTGTGTCATCCTTAACCTGCTTCTGGTGGTTGGGCCAGGAAAGAAACAAATAACCATGACAAGTGAGAAAACCAAGCTGCTCTCTGACACCCTTCCTTTAAAACGCTATTGCCACTTGCTGGTTGTGGAGAAGGGGCAGTCACCTCGAGATAGAAATCCCTCATGAAATCCGGCTGTCATCTGTCAAAGGCAGATTTCAATTCAAGCTGGTCTGAATCTTTAGAAGCTCACAAGGAGAAATGAGAAAATGTCAGATCTTGATCTACTGCAAGCCAAAGTTAGCAAAAATATATTTACATTTGACTTTTAAATGAAGCCCAGACTTTTCTCTCACACAGAGCCAATGAAACAATGCATTTTCTTCTTTTCTTTGCCTCAAGTTCACAAGACACCTACAACCTTTGTTATTCTAGCTGGCTGGATAACAAGGTTTCCATTTTGTAAAAAAATAAACTTTTAATCCCAGGTTTAAAAAAAAAATAAATAAAAGGAAGGAAGAATTTTAGAGTTTAACAAAGACCCTGAGAGTTTTCACACAAAGAAAACACAGAAATCAGACTCATGCACGCTCCTCAAAAGGCCAATGAATGGTTAAGACGCTTACCTACAATACTGGAGAGATGAATTCATATTCCTGTTGTTTCTAATTCACCCTGAGAACAGGACTTGGTCTTGTACATCTCAGAGATTGCACAATGACAGTGGTACTGAACACCCTGCAATGAATCTCTCCCTTTTTTTATCAGAAATTTCATGCTATACATAAGAGTTGCAAGCACACATACTGAATTTCCAAGAAAAGTTTAAGGTTTTAGTTTTAACATCTCCAGCAAAGAAGTGCTTGACTACCTGTCCATCTCTTAGCTATTATAACATCCACTCTTCAGTTATTATAGCATTATATGCTTAGTGTATTCAGGAAGACCAGTATATTCAGCAAGATGTATGCAGAAGCATCTACATAGGCTTTCTGTATTGCATTTCTTACCATGGCACAAGTGCCTCTAGGCTCTTGCACAGTAAAGGGTGAATCCTTGAATCAGTGGAAGGCAGGCATAGTGGAAAGGCATGAGAACTTGTGGGTTTGTGAGAGAGCGAAGGAAGAAAGATCCTCTCTATTTCACTAACTCCGGACCTTCACAAAAAAACCCACACAATGCTTGGGACTGTTCGTGCTGTGAGCAAGCACTGAAATAGGACAAGGCATCAAGGCACGTTGCGTTACATGATATTCAGGCAGCTGCTGTGATGGCAGTTTCAATCCACCAACTGGTGCAACGAAACAAATCTGAAATGTAAAAGCTAGATTTCCACCAAAATATTTCATTAATATTAGATGCATATAAGTCAGGGAACTCAGACTACTAATCCCCACAGCTACCCTAAGTCAGCTCTGGAGGACAAAGCAACAACACAGCTGCACAGATAGGGTCTCAGGAGGTATTCTAGGTTTCAGTTTGCTGACTGGAGCGTGCAAAATTTCTCTAACAATGTTTTGTTAGTGTATTTTCTTTGAAATTTGCTGAAGGGGGAAAAGACCCATTGCTTTTCTGTGGAATGCAAGTATGAAATGACTGCACATCAACATACAAAGATAGCCAGATATAACCAAATTTGTACGAACACCTACTAGTGGAAAGTCCCGTCCTGTGCAACAGACCTCAGCAACATGCTTTAGGTCAGAGGAGAAGAGAGCTGAACCTTCTTCCATCCTTGATTGAAAATTGGGCACCTATGAGCTTCCACAGCACAGGCCATTCTTGAAGCCTGGCCTGCACTAAGAATAGTCCCATCCCACCAGGCAGTCTGTCAGGACAAGGGGTGGGTTGCCATAAGCCCTCACCAGAGGTGCATACCTGTTACACACCACCAGAGCCTTGCTTGCTAAAATACTCTGCAGGTCCCTCACCATGGGGGAGGCATAATGACCTATACCAAAAGTCACCACCAAGGCAGGAGAATGACACACTTCAGAGCAAATTAAGAGGACAAACAGGAGGGCAGGTTTTGTCTGATTTAGCAAAGCACTTTCTCTTCACAGAGAGATTCATTCAAGCCACTTTCAAATTTCCAGAGATTAAAGCAATAGGGAATGAGAAGAATGAGACAGGAAAGTGGCATCTGTAAAACAGGGCAATGTAAATCTGGAAAACAGATGACCAGATGTAAAGCACGCCTCACCAGCCTGCACCTCCTACCTCTTCTCTCCCTCTTCTTCTCACCTACTCACCCACTCTTCCTTGGGCTAGGTGCCTTCTTGAGCACTGAGGCAAGTCAAATTAAAACCAAATAAAAACTATAAATATCACACATAGGAAGGAGACAGCCCTCCCAATGCTGGCAGCTGCTACTGCCAACCTGAACTGCAGAGGGGCACCAGCATTGTCCCTCCCGACGCTCCCTCCGGCCGGCTCCCGGGATGTGGGGGTGTCAGCCCCCCACCACAGCACGCAACCCCCCCTCAGCACGACAAGGTGACTGGCCATTTTGCACCCCCCTCAGCACGACAAGGTGACTGGCCATTTTGCACCCCAGCTGCCGGTGTGGGTGGTCGTGTTGGTGCCTGCCCACATCTGCAGAGCGGCGGCTGCTGCGGAGTGTACAAACTGTTCCATACATTGCGAGGCTGCTTGCAGCAGCCATGTTACCCTATAGAGCCCCTGGTCTGCATTTGACTTGGCACGCCTGAACTCTTATAAGGACAAATGAGAAGAATTACACTTCTCTGCTCATGAAAATGCAGGCAGAGTGGCTACTAGCAAGTCTGAGCACTTTGTCTCGGGGTTTCTACCTGTCACCCTTCTGCTTGGCATGTGGCACACGTTTAACCGTTCTTACATTCTTCATTGTTCTGTTTAAATAGCTTTTACTCCTTCCGGTTAACTTTCTAGGCCACCTACTTGTTTAATAGCTGATCTTCTCATGCTAATTATTTGACTGCTATTTCTGAGACACTTTGTCAAGTTATTTACCCTGCTGACGCGACACAAGTTCTGTCCCCCATCCGCCCCCTGTCTGTCTGGTTTTCCCCCCTAGTCTGGCTGAAGTGACGAACTCTCTCCCTTAGCCAAACATTTGTTTTTACAAGGTATTTTTATACCATAACCTCTTCCCTGCATCTCCCCCGCCTACCTACTGCAAACATATGCCGTGGTGGGAGGACATTCTGGTTTCACATCATTTGCAACATTAAGGTGACAAATTTCCCTTCCTTCAATTTTTTTTTTTTTTTTTTTTCAAGATCTGGTTTGTAAAATGCAAATGGCAAAGGGCTAGCTTCTCTTTGCCTTTTTATCCTCTGCATGGAGGCATCTTTCTTTGCTTAGAAGAAATAGGTGGAAGAGAATGCAAAAACCTCTTGATTTATGTTATTTGAAACCTATTTATGCTATAAAAAGATTAAAAAATATACAGAAAGAATATTGGCCAGGTTGGTAGAGTCCTTTTATTCATCCCAAGGAAGAAAAGAATGATGAAGATTTCCAAGAAAGTAGGCAAATAACCACCCTACTGACTTCTTTTGTCTATCAGTCTGGTTTTCCCTCTATTAAAATGCACATGCAGTCACATTCACACAGTAATAACAATCTCAAGTGCTCTAAGCATCAGGCTTGGAACCATGAAAAACATGACTGTGACCTTCATCATACCCAATTAGGGGTAGATACACTCAGCAGTGATCCTGGTGTGGTGGAGAAATGCCCAAGCCAGCTTTAAGTTAGACAGGAACAGTCTAGTTAAAACAACACAGAGCCTGAATTGGGCTTGGCCACTCTAAATATTTACCCTACTCTGAGCTAGAGGTTGCAGGAGCATGCATACTACCATGACTGGAGAACTTCCAGTACCTACAGTCACCACTGCAAATCTAGGTCTGATGGGCTAAACGTCCTGGTCATTCTAGCATCATGCACACACAGAATGGGCCAGATTAACACTGTTTACAAAAAGACCGAATTTACATGGCAGGATGGCTGAAAAATGTTTTTTCTATGGAGACTGCATCTATTCAGCACACACCACCAGACTTTTTGAAGGGATAAAGTCTTATTCCCCGTCCCAGGACCAAACTGATTATTGTTCCACAATGTCAGCTGCATTTTAATTCCCAGTTTATGCAGAACATTTAGTGCAACACAACACAACCAAAAAAAAGTATGGACCAATAATGCATCTTTGTTTCTTTAATCTTATGATTTTGTCTCATATAAAAAGTGCAAAGAAAGATGAATGTGAAAAACAAAACAGGGTGGGTCAACTCACTGCCAGCAGCAGGGGAACAAAAAGGGAAAGTACTAAACAGTGAAATTTATTTATACTGTGCTGCAACAGGCTCCAGAGAACAAATTATTAGCAGGAGGAGCCACTCAGCACATGCAAGGCTTCCCTCAAATCAAACACATACAGCTGTCACTGTGGGCAGCCAAGGAGCAAAGAACGAAAGAAAGAGGAAAAAACCCTTTCCACAGACTGAAAACATTTTGTAGTTAAGGGACTCGGAGCAGAACGTGGGCAGTGCCTTTTGTTTCAGTTTGGTTCTAGCAAGGTCATTTGGGGGAGATGTCCACAGAAAACCACCAGGAGGGAGCTGAGCAGAGGAGGAGAAGGAAACAATACTTTTATCAGTAAAAAAGTACTCAGGCTGGAAGGACGTGACCTGTTTGTCCATTCCAAGAACTTTCAGAGATTGCCACCATTTGCATGTTGTGGAAAAGTGAGTAGAGGACCACCAGAGCATTATAGAGGAGCCATCCACCACAATTACCTGAGGACACCTCAGAGAGAAAGAGCCATCCCCCAATCATCCTGGAGCTATCAATCCCCAAAGTTCTGCTGCAAGCTGTCCAATACAGTGCAGTTCTGCTGGCGCCTAACTCATCACCTAACCTCTGGCACGTACTCAGAATCAGGTGATATTTATTTGGTAGCACATTCTTTACTAGAAAAACCATATGAAATCCCTGCATCAACACCCTGCTGTTGGCTACAGATATATCCCTCTTCTGTAAGCTACCAGAGAGTAATAAGTGACTTCTGGAAATAATCTCAAAAATAAAAAAAAATCTCAAAATAAGCATTAAAAGTGGTATCTGTTGGTCCATGAGCAAAATCCACATGCACATGAAGAGACTACATCTCTCCCTTCTGGGTCACCGGACATTTCCCTGTATTAAACATTAGCTGAAATTTCACTCAGCAGGTAGACATGGCACAACCTAGACTGAAACTATTTTCAGTAGTGATAATCTACTCAGTATTTCACTTTTCCCATTTCCCTCCTCTCAGAAGAAGCAGTAGAAAATAAAGATGTATCTTTGTAACTTGTCCTTGTCTTCAGTCCAGGTTTTAGATTTATTTTCCTTCTTAAAATAAGACAAGCGTATCTTCACACTAAAGTGACTGCAGCTCACGTGTACCTACCTGAGCTAGCCACTCAGTAGCCCAATTCAGGTCCTGTTACCAATGTAGCTGCCTCAGCACGAGCTCAGCAGCAGCTGCAGAAACCATCTAGGCAGCTAAGGAAACACTTGGCCAAGCAGCCATAGCAGTACCAAACTCAGTGTAGGCTATATGGGTGGCAATAGCCAAAACAGGCATTAAAAAGCCAGCTCAAATAGGTCTGCAAACACTGGCATTAGCCTACCTTTGTTAATGCTTTCAAAACGTTCAGAGATTTTGGGTGAAAGATGCTGCAGCAGCACAAAAGAATTCCCCCAGCAGTAAACACAGTTGGCTGGACCATTGCCTTTTCTTGAGCTCCAATTTGCTTCAAGTAAATACAGTCATTATTGCATGTTCCACCTTCTCGTGGAACATCTGCTGTCTGTGAGGAGCCAAATAGCAGACAGACTCTCAGTCCTCCTGAGATACCTCTGGCTACCAGCACACATAGCTTCCCTCAGAGGCAGGCATGTCACCGAACAGTTGGCTTACTACAAACCACCGCATGCTGTAGGTGTTTCCAGCTGCTTCATGCTGCTTTTCTGTCACAACCCATGTTCCTAAGGAGCCTTGTGCAGCCTGAGCCACACTTTATACCTACCGCAGGAGCAGTATGTTTCTTATAAAGCAGTTCTTTCCATCCCTAAAGCAGAAAATTAAGAGAAAAATCTCTGGCTCTTGAGGGAAGGTCAGGAATAAAGTGTGAAAGTAGCAGGGTTGAGAGCTAGTAGTACTGCCCGGCTTATTAGGAAGAAGAGGTCTTCAGGAACAGGGAAGGATATGAAGAAAATAAACAGAGGAAGACCACTAAGGTCTTAAGGTAAGACCACCAGAGGAAGAAACAGAGGATAGGGGTGAAGTCCGAGGATGCCAGATAGTCAAGACACATGCAATGAGCAAAAGGCAAACACTGGCTGAAAACACACAGAGGAATCTAAATTTCATTCAAAACATAGTGAGCCAATGAAAGCATTCAAAGGCAAAGGTAGATATGGCAAGAGCCAAAGGAATTCTTGCTGTAGGACTGTCAGTAGACTGAATGGAAAGTAAAGAAAGCAGGACTGCAGTAGGCTGTAGGAATTGGCTGTGAGAAGCCCAGTCTGAGTCAGGCTGCTCACCGTGGAGGAGGTAGTGCTAAAGATGAGCTGTGAGGGCACCATGAGGCTGTGGAAGAGACGGAGGCTGCGGAAACCTTTTGAGTTACATGAAGAAAAGGTAACACAAATTGCTGGTATCATGTACTTTAGGAGAAGGTGAGCCAGACTCTTATCAGTTTAGACAACTGTAGAGTCTGGTTACTATCACTGTCCACAAAGGAGTTGCTCTCAGTTTACATCAGGTTAAACCTTGTCCTGTTCTGTGCTCAGTATTACCCATCTTAGTTTTAACCACATAATGGCTTCAAGCGAGAGCACAAAGTCATGCTAATCCAGCCAAGAATTCTTCCACGCTCCCTCCCACCCAGAACAATTTTGGATATCATAAATAGAGAATGACAGGTGGCAGCACACAGATCCCTCTGCTAGACTAGTTAAAGCCCAGCAGCTGAGGCTCTCCCTAAATATCTGAGAAGGTAGGTTCACGTCTCTTCCCCAATTTCAGTTTTTTGAAACTTTGAGGAGAGAGGTGAAGGTTGCTGTTGGTCTTTTGTTGCTTTGTGGGTGGTTGTTGTTTTTTTTAATAATCTTTTGCCAAGCTTTTTTCTTTTATATTAACATGTTATATTTGCCTGGCCAATGCAGTTTAGTACAGATACCACTTTCCTCACCCCTCCACTCAACTGTCTCAGGAAGCTTGCCCCACTCCAAAAATAAAATGGGGTAGATGTATCATTACCTTTTATTCAATGCTGAACAGTGGGAGCTGCTTCCACAAGGGCAAAACACACCAAACTAGCCAATCAGTGATATCTTTTCTATGGGACAAGCAGAAGCTCCCCACTGTCACTGGGCTCTACACCTGCAGAGGCTCCTACCCGACAGAAGGCCAGCTTCACTGGACTTGTTTACCTTAGTGTAAGGCAGCAAATGGTTCTTGCACTGGCACCACATTGCCTGCAAGGACACAGACAGTGCTAGGACTCACACTACCAAGCTGAGCTTCAAGAATTGAGGACAAAGCAAGGCACACTTAAGGAGTTAATGTATAGAAGAACATGCAGAAGTGTGATTTTGGCTGAAGGGAAACTGAAGACTCTATGCTCTTATGTGTTCAAGAAAAAGCTTTTACTCCTTATAACAGGCAGTATTCAGGGACTGACTTATTCCGAGTAAGACTCCCTTTGGATGAGTATATCACGTGAAGTGTGAACAGGAAGCCAGAAGCGGGGGCAGAAGCAACTGTGTCCAGCAACTGCGGTCACTCATGTGGTCTGTACAAATCTGGTGCACTAATAAATGTACAAAAATCACAACAGCTGATAGAGGAGAGAACTGGAGAAAATGACCGAAAGGCAGGTAAGGTGATATCGGTCCACTCTACAGGCACCTGGAAGACTACCAGGGACTAAAACTTGGATCCTTTGCGTCTCCGTCGGTGTTGTAAACACCCAACTATTGGCTAGTTCTGGGGAGGGAACACTCATTCCCGTATCTTCATGCAACAAAACCTTCAAAAGATTTGTTTCCATCCCCATATAAAGAAAGGGACATCATTTTAAATCTCAGAATTTCAAGGAACTGAACAATTGTTGACGACACATGTTTGTAAAGAAAATAGTCCAGTTGCGTCAAAGTACGTAATTTACCCTTACAGTACAAAGGTAAAAAGCCTTCAAACTAGACCGTTGAACTAAGAGCCAACGAGGGCTACAGTTTAACCTCGCATTCCAAAAAATCTTGACCATAACTGTAAGAAGACTCACTTGCCCCATCTGCTGTTCAATGGGAAGACTGGAGTTACACCACAATTAAAAGCATTACCACCGAGCCCTGGTTCAGTCGAATTTCCACACTCTCATTTCTAACTTTAAAGAGACATGGAAGTGCCATTGACAGCAGCTTTTCAGTAAGCACAGAAGCACTTTGCCGAACTGGAGCCTCAGGCTGATCAGCATGGCAGGAGCAGAATTCTTTATAAGCAAAGAGGAAAATGCATTCTTTTAAAATAAAATACTAGGACAGCTGGTTCAGTAACCAGCTTGTTAACTATGAAAAATTAAATAGATATGTCTTCTTTTGTTCTGAAGTGGGCTAAAGTCATACCATATTATAAAACAGCAGCTTGCAGAACCCTTGTCACAAAGCAGCCATGTGCACTGCAGCTCAGGTAGGGTCATCACAAGGTTACCAGGGCTTCGTAGACATATTTTTAATAATAATTTGTTTACTAAGCAGCAAATTAGATTCCCTAAAGGCCTGTTGGCCTTATATTTTCCATCAGCAAGTGCAGTGCATCCACCATAGAATCACAGAATCATAGGATCACTTTGGCTGGAAAAGACCTTTAAGATCATTGAATCTAGCCATTAATTCTACTCAGCCAAGTCCACCTCTAAGCCATAACCCCAAGCACCACATCTACACAGCTTTTAAACACATCCAGGGATGGTGACTCAACCATCTCCCTGGGCAGCATGTTCGAATGCCTGACAACCCTTTCAGTGAAAAAGTTCTTCCTAATGTCTAGTCTAAATCTCCCCGGGTGCAGCTTGAGGCCATTCCCTCTTATTCTATCACTAGATTCTTGTCAGAAGAGACCAGTGCCTACCTCTCTACAACCTCCTTTCAAGTAGCTGTAGAGAGCAATAAAGTCTCCCCTCAGCCTCCTTTTTTTTCACACTAAAGAAGCCCAGTTCCCTCAGATGCTCCTCATAAGACTTGTTCTATAGACCCTTCACCAGCTTTGTTGCTCTTCTTTGGACCCACTCCAGAACCTCAATGTCTTTCTTGCATAGAGGTGCCCAGATCTGAACACAGTACTTGAGGTGTAGCCTCATCAATGCCAAATACAGAGGGACAATCACCTCCTTGGTCCTGCTTGCCACAATCTTTCAAATACAAGCCAGGATGCCATTGGCCCTCCGGGCCACCTGGGCACACTGTTGGCTCATACTCAGTCACGTCTTGATCAGCATCCCCAGGTCCCTTTCTGAAGGCAGCCTTCCAGCCACTCCTCCCTGCAGCATTGCACAGGGTTGCTGCGGCCCATGTGCAGGACCCGACACTTGGCCTTGTTGAAGCTCATTCAATTTACCAAGGCCCATCCTTCCAAAGTTGGTCTGATCAGATGTGCCTAGACAGAAGCTGCAGCCAACAGAAAGGCTACCAAAAAGCCTGGCAGCAAGCTGCCCCCCAGGTAGCACAATATACCTGCAAGCTGATTCACCATGAGATCTTACACCCAGCCATGCTCTCTCCTCATGACCCTAAAAAGTCTATGGTAGTTTGCTTAGGCAGAAAATCAGTAGTCAGGTAACTACATTTCCTGCAGGGAACACAAGTATCCTGCTCAAAGGACTGCTGGGTTTTGAAAAGTCTAAGCAGAGACAGGAACAAACTATCAGCATGTCTGTGTGGGAGCAGGCATGACAGTTCAGAGAGTAGTTACACTCACACCATAACAGAAGGTAATGAAACATCACTCTCAGCAAGCAGAGCCCAGCATTGTCTTCAGGAAGCACACGTGGCAAAGCACAAGTGTGACCATCTACCTTAAGGAGCTATGACTCTATTTACCCAGAAAACTCTGTGAGAATAGACCGGCTACAGCAGGAAAGAGACTGTAGAGGAGGAGGAGGAACAACATCCCCACTGAGGCTCATTCATTTCAGGTGATAAAGCTGAGAAGGAATTATGGCTACTTTTAAATATATCATTCCTATAGGAATCATTGGCAGTAGATCTTGACCTCCTTGTATACTAAGTGACGTGTTGTACACGAGAGCTTATACAGCACATACACTACTCTGAAAGTAATACTCCGATTGTCCTGAAAGGTTTGCTTAGCCTCCTCCCAGAAGTATATTTTGGGCTGAGCTATGTATCTTAAGGGTATGGTCAAATCCTTCTGAAATTGCTAGAGTCCAAGATTCTGTAATGGAAAAAACAATGGACAATAGTGCCTTGAAGCAAATGCTTGCACAGCATCACAGCTGCAGTGTAAGCTGGGATCCAGCATTTCTAGCTGACATTCCTAGAGAGGTCACAAAAATGGCCAAGAAATTTCTTAGATGAAGCATGTCATGGCTAGCACCTCAGTTACCCAGGGACTGGGGTAGAAGAAACCCTGTCAGTGTCCAGAAGTGTCTGCAAGAAAGGTCCACTGAAGAAAGGCCCCAAGGACTACCACACTGACTCCTTAAGGGCAGGTGCTTTGGGAGTCCTGCAGCTAAGCAAGCCTGGCTTCCTCAGCAGCTCATCAGCTATGTGGGACCAGCAGCACATCTTCAGAGTATTTAAATTCTTCAGCCTATAAAATACTAGGTGATGGAAGAGGAGCCAGAATTTACACCTTAGAAAATAGGTGCACCCAAGAAAATAGGTGCCAGCTGTGCTTGGGCTTGTGAATTCACACACAACTCCCTGTGCATGAAGACCCACCTGGTGAAATGTACCCCTCAACAGCTCAGGCTTTCTCCCTCCTGTGAGGATGCAAAGCACTTAGCTCCCCAAACAGCCACTCCCAGGGCAAAAGCATCAGTCCTGTTGTGCTGGGGGACCCACTGAGAGCAGCTGGTCAGGTGGAAGCTGCTGGAAAACGAGTTGTAACAGGTAGTTGTGAAAGAGGCAACCTTGCTGAAGAAAGACACTGAAAGGATGCTGGCCTAGTTTTACAAGCCAGAGAGTAGTATTGCTCTCAAAAGCAAGCTCCACAGATAAAAGTCAGACTTCATTAATTCTCTAGTTCCTCATGGCAGACACCTTTGACAGGCCAAGTTCTGGCTTGTTAGGCTGGGAAACCCCAGTTGGTTCCCTATACAAGGCCAGATGTAGACATCTGACTTTCATCATGGGCCCAAAGCTTATTATGTCAACCCAAGCTGATAAATAATCTAGAAACTGGCAAAAGCAAATGTTTGGCGAGAGCTTTGAATACAAACCAGACTTTAACTGAAAGCTATGACCACGACTGCAGATGAATCACTCAGTCTTTCTTTTACTGTTGCCATCAACGCACGTGAGATGATCCTCTTCACCTCACAGCTCCCCAGTCTTTGCCCCATTATCAGTGTTCAGAAACAGCCTTCAATTGTCATTTGCGTGGCACTCGATAGACGGAGGATATTTTTCCGTATGTGTAAAACAAGGTGAATCAAACGTGCTTGCTTCTGGCTGTGAATAATTCTGCAATTAACTGTTTGTTATATACAATATCTTTGAGAAGGAAAATCTAACACTATTCTCTAAAAGAGTTTATTTTTCTGATTACATAACAGATTTGAATGCAATTTTTCTTCCCTTTTACCTTTCTCCTGGCAACAAAATCTGCATTCTTCATCTGTCAGCACACAGGCTACTGGTTGGTTGTTTGGGGCTTTTTGTTGTTCTGTTGTTTGATTTTTTTTCATAAAAAAGCACAATACAAATAAAAGGGTTCCCTAAAGACTGAACCGTGTATTTTATATCAAAAGGCAATTTGCTTTCACCGGAAAAAAAGCAGCACAGAAAATACTAATCCAGAAGTTTCATTCTACATTCAGACACTTAGGAGTAGGCAATTATCCACTTGATTAGTCTCTGTTATGGGGGTTCTTCTGGGGTGCATGGGTAACTATATCTTTAGTCACAAATACACTAAAATTCAAGACAAAATCAACAGGCAAAGCAATTAGTGTATCACTTCTTGCTACCACAAGCATTAAGAATATTCTTAAACATGCCACTCACCAGGAAATAAACATCAGAAGGAGCTGGAAATCACTGCTTTGCCACCACTCAGCTTTGACACTGCCACTTTCCACTTCCCTGCAGAAGTCTGGCGGCACCCGCGCCAGGGGCACTGCAGCGTCCCACGGGATCACACAGCTCACTGACATCAAACCGCGCTCAGCTGCTGGAGCCACTCCAGGGGCCCAGGCCCAGCTGGCAAACCCAGAATGACTTCCAGCCCAAGGGAAATGAGAGGTGTGTTTGGAAAGAGCTTGTGTAGAGGGCTTCCAGGCTGTAGTAGTCCTCCTTTAGAGAAGTAAGAATACTGCCCATGCTGGAGGTCAATAGACAGCTTGGACTGTTTGAGGTGTGTTGGAAGGATGGTTCTCTGCATGTCCTGGCCTGGGCTGAGCAGCCTCCATGATTTTTCTGGTGAGTAAAAGGAGTTTGCTCAAATGTGACTGTGGCTCTTGCTTTGCTGGGTGGAGAGAGGTGTAATTATCACTCAAGCATAGCTGCCTTCCAGCTGCAGAAGCCCTCCTGCCAGTGAGGCTTCAAAAGAGAACATGGCTGGCCAGCTCACCCAGAAATAGCTCCTCACCTCTCCTAGCAGTGCAAACACCCCTTTGAGAGCCTGTTCTATCATACTCTCTGGTTACCACTTCCTTATCTGTGGTGGGAAAAGCAAATACAACTCTCTGGCTTTTCTTTGTGCAACGTGCACGTAATGAGAGTGTTCATTGGACAGGCCCCTACTCAGGTAAAGACTGAGACTTCACCATGACTGTCCATTTCTCTAAAAATAGCCCAGCCCAAATGGAGCTCCCTAGCAAGACAGAGAAATCCACTTAATGGCACGTAGATTCTGGTGTTGGTGCCCTCAAGAGAGCATAGAAGCTTATTCTGACATTCACTGATTATGCCATGTAACTAACACACAGCTAAGGGACAAAGGTGAACACTTCAATCACTAAAAATCACTTTCATTTTTATCTCCAGGGCAAGGGTGCTAAGTGTGGAGATGATCAACTCCATGGTCCCTGGTACAGCCTAACAAGCTTTGCACCAAAACACATGATGATACTTTCATACAGACTTCAGACAAGTACCAATTCTGCAGTGCTCCCAGAGGTGATGACATTTTGTACTGACTTAACCAAGCTTGAAGCACTAGCTACATGACAGCACATAATCCTAAAACTTTAGCAGCTTGATCTGACTCTGGAGTGAGCCCTGCTTTAAGCAGTGGATTGGACTGGATGACCTCCAATAGTAATATTGTATATTATATACTACCAGTATATAGTCTGTGATTTTGTTACCACTACTTTTGAGACAGCTCATCTGTGATGGAACAACAGAAAGACTGCTTCTGAGTCAGGTCTGGGATTGGTGGTTCAACTAGAGTTAACCTCATCCTGGCAAAGATTCTTGATGACCCTTGTGATCGATGAAAGACAAACATAGCAAAAGCACAGTAGACAGATCCCAAACATTCAGAACAGACTTGTGGCATTACGTTTTTACTTTGTTTGGGGCAAGAGTGGTCTCACCCAAGGGATGTCTTGGTTCCTTTCCTACACATAATTCCTCTTCAAAAACGCCCTGTCACCTCCTACATGGAGCAACGTTATACTAAATACAGTAACTCCCCAGACGTCCAGCCTCTGCAATTTTAAGTGGATGTGGCTCTTCTTTTATTACTTTCTATACACTGTGATGTCTTCTACAATTTTAGAAGATGGTAAAACCGTTAGAATTCTGAGGAAGACTTTCAACATAACAGCTGGCGTTCAACTCAGAAATACTCATATGAAGCTGACCATAAAGAATACACAAATTTCTGAGAGAGAAGATTAATGGTAACAGGATACTCAACACGTTAACTAACACAAGAGAACAGAGGGTACAACTTCTGTTCCCATCCAGGTAACACCAGCAAAACAGACATAATTATTAGCATACTGCTTGTATTCAGCAGAGGTAACATTTCATAAGCTGATTCATACACAAAGAAGGCTATTCGCCCAGAACACCACCTTGAAAACATCAAAAGATAACCTTCAGGTAGTTTGAATCTGAAAATCCTGCTTGAGTTCTACTTCAGGACATGGATAGACCATGAGTGAAGAAGGTCCCTGTACCGTAAGTAGGAGCTACAACATTTCCCTTGATTTATCTCAAAACCTGCAGCGGAGACAAAATTGCTGAATCTTGAGAGAACTGAGTCGTAAGGAGCCTCATATCTATTGTAGATATTTGCCCCAAGAGTCAGGTTCCTGAGTAAGGTAATCCTAAACACTTCAGAATGAAGTTGTGTTTGTGATTAAGCATTTCTGTACTACCAGCAGAACACCTAGCATGGGAACTTTTAATATTAGAGCTGTCTGTCTGCAAATGCAGATAAGAAAAATAAACTAGAAGATGAAAAATCTTCCACAGATTTAGGGCTAGAATTACAGCTTGCTCCTGAAGATCCATGATAGTTTCAACAGAGAGTAGCATGCAAATTTATTTTATCTTGGATACAAAAAATAACAGGAACAATATCTCTTTTGCTCCTCGGGGATTTAGAGGCAATCAGGACATTAGCTAGCCCATACTATCATGAGAAGATTCCTGGAAAACTATGTGGCAAAGTGACTGGCTACAAATACGGCATGAAATTGGATAAAGCAAGACTTCTTAGAATTTCTAGGATCCAACAGAGCATACAGATCATATTCCAGGTAGTTCCCAAAGGATGTGAGAGCTCACAAGTGAATCACAAAGTGCCATCAGTATCATTTCACTAAAACCATTGGCACAATTGAAATATTATATTTTTACCTTTATCTGTATCTCTTCTGTGATTCCGAAGGACTGAAGAAAAAGGAAATGTCTTCTTCAAAGCAGTCATTACCTGGATGTCATGTGTGCCTTGTCAGGAGCCTAAGTGTAAGGCACCCAAAGACCTGTGGAAACCAGAACTAGGTGTAAATTCTTTTGCACCTCCCTGAATAATTTTGCTAATGAATACAGATGTGGCAATTCCCTTAACGACATTTGTCAATAAGGCTTGCTAACTGCCCTTCCTCTTCTGTGAGTTTTATGAGTGGTGGTTTTTCTGACTAAATAAAACCAGCCTTGTGTTCTTGTACTATATATGAACCAATTTTCTATTAGCTGGGCCTTCTTCTTACGAGACAATAATCTATGACACAGAGACAGCCTGAATATAAATTTCTGAGCTTTTGAAAGGAACCAATAGCAGCAAATATCTCTCCTTTCTGATTGGGCTGAAGAGGCAGGTCACTCTCACAATGTTTAGGTACTTCTAACAGACCCAGTCTTCCCTTTAATATATATTACAATGCATCCAAACAGAAAGAGTATGTGGATGTCCAGGTACTCCTGGGACTTCTCCTAGAAAATGTCTGCCTAGCTGTTATTCTTGGCAGAGAAGCACACAAAAATCATTTAAAATTATGAAGTAATGAAAATTCCCAAAGTAGAACATGCCAGAGTACTAATCTTTCTACCTAATCAGGTAACTAGCTTGTCAACACGACAAAAATTAAGGGGATATATTCCATTTGGACTTTAGCAAAGCATTTGGGACTATGTCACGTGGGAAACAATTGGTAGCTGCAGGAATTGTAAGCCAAGTATGGAAGTAGCTAAAGCGGAAATGACAAACGGGAAGTCCGTGGCCTGCAGGGATTTTATTGGTGGTGTTCCTCAAAGAACTCATGATCATGAGTTAATGATAAAGAACTCTCATAATAAATTTGTCCCAGGACAAATTTAACATAATTGTTTGGCACAAAAATAGCAGTATACTAATGAAACGTTCTGATTAAACAACTTGGGAGGCAATGTCAGTGCAAAAGAATAGCTGGAATGATAGCTATGGGACAAAACTTAGCTATGTGTTAAGTGCTCAGTGCAATAAAGAATAACAAGAGATTTTGCTATAAAGCAAAAGCTTATCAGCTGGAAACAACTAGGACGAATTGTGAGACATATTAGTAGGATTGCCAGACTTCATGTATAGGAATGCCTCCCTTAGATCCTCACAGCTTCTTACAGGCTCCTTCATCTAGTGGTGGTGCTGCTGGCACCACTACTTTGATACAGAGGCAGAGAGATATAGGCAGGGTGCAGGCAGCAGAGGCCACAAAATCACCTAGCACATATTAAAAACACACAGAAAATGTAGGGAGAAGTAATGCCCCACAAGTTCTTAAAGTGGAACACATAATTTTGGACTGAACTATAATAAATTCTTTGCTATGTGGGACATCCAGCAAGCCTGCGTTAGCCACACACAGAATGACTAAAAGAAGTACCAGGGAATGGAACTTATTTCAGAGGAAGCTACAACCAGATACTGAAGATCATGTTACTAAGATTACCTGCTTTCCAGGTTTCAGAGGACTCCTAATGGTGCTGCTCAGCCAGTAATGGCACAAGTTAGAGTTCCTGTATGAACCTTCCTTGTATCTGTAGACAGGACAAGATCTGGATCTAGAGCTGGCCTGCTACAATCACTGGCACCCAGAAAGTCACAGAAAAATAGACTAGGGAGCAAATGCTTCTGGTTAATATCCACAGCAGTTTCTCTTCATCCAGGATGGAAGAATAAATACATTCCTAAACTGTGCCTGAGCCATCCAGTTCTGGGAGTAAATGGGTGACTGAGGAGAAGGACTCCTCCTACAGGAATTTCTGTTGAAGCAGTGGGAGTACCTTCCTCCTCTACCCTGATTGGTATTGCTGGTATTCACTATGCTGAATGACAGGAAGAAGTTGATAGCAAAGGAGGCACTTTTCCCTGTCACCTGTGGCCTGAAAGATACTTTTGAGCATGAGGTCCCTTCCAACCAGTTATTTTATGATTTCTGACCTCTCAAAGTAAGCCAGAGTGAAGGAAAGTTATGTAATTTCTCCTTAGATGCTCTCTTCTCATAATAACCTCTTTGTCTTGACTAGGAACTTCTTTTAGAAACGTTTACCTGTGCTCTGCTGCAGAGGAAACAGAAAGGAGGGAAAACTGTAAGCAGCAGAGCCTATGAAGGCTGTATTCTTATGGATGGATGGATGGTTGTCCTATGTCTCTCATGCTCCTGCCCATTCAGCTGACCTGTATGCCATGTCTCCTTTTCATATCCACCACCCTACCTCCAAGGTGTCCCTCCAGGGCTGCAGGAGGAACACTATTTTCCCTGCAGTATCTCCATTTCTTCCCAGCTTCCCCTGTTCAGTACTTGTAGCTCTCTTAGAAGAATTTTAGCTACTTTTTTTTTGGCATGCAAAGGTAAGAAGGGAGGACCTACTGTTACAGAAGACAAGGGAAGTGGCAAGTCAAAATAATGAAAATTGACGAGTCTCAGAAAATTGCTGAGACATCTGGGCCAGTAAAAAAAACTGGCCAATCTTCTGCTTTTTTGTGCAACTGTAGTAACTTTCATACTGGGTTGCATTTCAGCTTACAGGTAGAAGTTTATACTCAGATTTGGAGATCTTCCAAAGAACCATTAGTATTGTGAAAAGTAGGTGAGTTTTCTGTTTGAATCCCAAAATATAAAATTCCATACTCAGAGCACAGTATTTCAGCAGTATGAAGTCCTGGGAAATTTCAGAAGTTATTTCTTTTCAGAAAAGATTGTTGAAAACATTTTAAGTTCTTGGAACTAAAATATCTGATCCCCCACAAAAATCCAAACCTCTGAAGAAAACTACTCAGACAAGAACCAAAAACGTTTTCTAGAGCATCAAAAAAAACCCCACCCCTGTATTTACTGTCATCATGTCTTGCAAGGAAGGGGGGTACAGTTATTGCTCTTTTACACATGGAACTGAAGCTCAAAGGCTAAATCACATAC
Source organism: Merops nubicus (assembly GCF_000691845.1). Lineage (NCBI taxonomy): Eukaryota > Metazoa > Chordata > Aves > Coraciiformes > Meropidae > Merops > Merops nubicus. The sequence continues at coordinate 93,961 of NW_008607837.1, forward strand.
CTGCTGCCAGACAAAAGCGTGGTGGAACAGGAAACTGACCACAACAGTCCTGATTTCCAAGACAGTGTCTTAAACAGCAGGATAATTTTCTTGCAAGGCCCACAACAGTCTGCACTGTGCACAAATAAACCTCAGATCATAGGCTAATATGTGAAAATGAGACCTTTAATTTGCTTTGACCTGCACTTTGGGTTTTATTATCTCTCCTGTTATACATTGTCCACATGGAAACAGTGTCTATTCTGGAGCACTTTCTCAGAAGCTGGAAAATAATTTCCTTCCACTAGCAAACATACTATCTGGGCTGTGCAGCACCTCAGAAAAAGCCAATGCAGCTTTCCATTTACTGCTGTGTCTGCATGTTAACATGAAGAAGGTCAGTAGGAGTGTACACAATACTGAGAAAATGACTAGTTAATTATTGCTAGGCTGCAAGAATGGAAAATACATTATTTCTTTTGATGTAGAAAACAGCAATTCACGAGAACTGGTGCTTCTTCTCAACTGTTTTTGTGGAAGGGCATATGTACAATAGAATTTGTGACAATCATTGCAGACTATTCAATGTATTTTCAGTATTACAGAAAAAAAAAATCACCTCATCAGTGAGAACAATCTCAATAAATGAAGTACAATATTCAGCAAGAAAAGTCCCAATCTTTTAGATTTATAATAGTAAATAGAACAACGAATAGGAAATAGAGCAAGTAATAGGGAGACTCGCCAGTATCTTTTGCCATATTTACTCCTCCTGAAGTGTTTGTGCATGAGGGTTTCATTGCATCACCAACAGTCTATGCTTCAAAACTAAGATGTGTTTAGACCAAAATACCAGATTTGCTCTTCATGGCACAAATGTTAATAATTTCAAAGCTTACCAGCATATGATAGCAGGCTTAAACTCAGTACAACCAGATGTTTCTGTTGGGATGTCTAACCACTGTTTAAAACTTTTCTCCAGTCCTCCATAGGCTGAAGTTATATTTGCTGTTCCTATTCCAGACAGAATAAATCAGCAAAATGCATTCATGTTACAGGATGGATATGGTAACTGTTTTAAAAACATTCTAAGAAGGCATATTTAGGAAATGTTTTGTCCCAGCCTTTCTATTAGAACACTCAGGACAGGTGGACTGAAACTAGCAAAGCAGTTCCTCTGCAAAAGGCAGACTAGCCTCTCCCAGGTACTAATAATTATATAAAATTATACATAATTTGAAACGCAACTAACATCTTTGTGTGATTGTGTTGAAAAATAATAGTTCTTGCAGGCTGCAAAAACTCTTACTTCCAGGGCAAGATGAGGAAAGAGTCCTGTTGAGCACAATTTGCTATCCTCAACTTCATCCATTACTGGGTAGCTCGGAGGACAAGAGGCTTACGTCCAGCGTCCACAAGTAGAACAAAGCATTGTCACAAAGCCCAGAAAGCCAGCTCCACGTGAGTCTGGGGCAAGCCTCCAGGCAACTGGCAAATGCCAGAGCAATCACAGAAAATGCCAGTGTAAATTCTGGAGAATTACTGCAGTATGTTCTTTGTTAACAGTTTTATCCAGACGGAATACCAAAGATTTGAAAAAGACATTCACTATCTTAACACTTTAAAGACAATCAGCCCAGTTTATTAGGTGGAACTCAGCAATTGAAAAGTGATGATGGTTAAAGGCAACCTACACCATTTTCAGAGCTCAGATTCACTTCAGCAGCGTTCCAGAGATATGCACTGCTGCAAATTCTGTACAGGCCATTACAAAACGTAGCGAGCTTTTTGGCACTGGCATGAACTACAGATCGTGGCCAACGGACAAGGGCAGTTCTCTAGGTGCTAAATAACTGAGCTCAGCTACTCCAGTGTTTTGCAACATTTAAGTAATATGAAGGCAAAATGCTCAGCACCAGACAGCAACAGCCACTGTTCCGAAAGCAACTAACGTTTTCCTAGGCGAGATCCAGACTCGGCAAGTTGCTCAACTTCACAAAGTAAAGGAGTAACAGAGATTGTCTTATCTGCTAACTTCAAGCTGATTAATTTAACCTCCTCTGTCACATCACTTATCCTGAAAGAGGGGTTTAATTATTGTTTCACACTAACATGATAGATGTTTTTAAGCATTTGTGTCACAAACTGACAGAACAATGCCCAATTTCTCTTAAAATCCTTTGTTTTGCAGCTAGCCTATTATAGGTGGACTATCTGCATTTAAGCAATGCTGTGTTTCCACTGGAAAGGTGTTCTAGAAAAAAAAAAACTTTGCTGAAACTGATGAATCAATATAACGTTTTGTTCAAGAAAACAAATTCCAAGGCTCCCTCATTTCTGCAGTCTACTGAAGAAAGGTTTAAGTGATGAAAAACTCTTACTGAAGAAAGGTTTAGGTGATGAAAAACTCTTTCTTCAGTTTAATTCATCCTTCTTTTCCTAGCAAACATTGAATTGGCTTTGTGACAGTGTTTCTTTGTGCAACATAGTGAAACTTGACTATCAACATCCCTACAGTGAATGTGTACACTCGCTTCAGCCATCATGTGAAGTCACCTGGGGACTCAAAAGAGTCAAAACTGGTCATATTTTTCCAGTAAGCAACCAAACAAAAAAAACCTGTAATGCTTACAGTGATAATAGGAAGCTAGAAAAACACCAAGAAACTGAGAAGAGGAAACATGTCTGAGTGCAAGGGGAATGCTGGTAGGTAGAAATGGAACAGCAAGTAACAGAATGGTGGAGGACTGGGTTCAGTTTTGGGCACCACAGTATAAGAAAGACACTGAGGTGCTGGAGAGGGCCCAGAGAAGGGCAACAAAGCTGGTGAGGGGTCTGGGGAACATACCTTGTGAGGAGCTGCTAAGGGAACTGGGATTGATTAGCCTGGAGAAGAGGAGGCTGAAGCGAGATCTTATTGCTCTCTAAAACTACCTGAAAGGAGCTTGGAGTGAGATAGGTTTTACCTCTTCTCCCACATAACGAGCAATAGGACAAGAGGAACTGGGCTCAAGTTCCACCAGGGGAGGTTTTGATTGAATATTAGGAAGAATTTCTTTACTGCAAGAGTGGTTAGACACTGGAACAGGCTGGCCAGGGAGGTGGTGGAGTCACCATCCATGAAGTTCAAAAACCAGGTATACCTGGCACTTCAGGACGCGGGTTAGTGGTCATGGTAGTGTTAGGTTGACAGTTGGACTTTATTATCTTAGAGGTCTTTTCCAACCTTAATGATTCTGTGATTCCATTCTTGTAGTGAGGGGCCCAAAAATGAACACTGCTCGAGGTGCAGAGTCATCAGTGCTGAGTACAGCAGCACAATCACTTCCCTACTCCTGCTGGACACACTATTTCTGATCCAAGCCAGGATCCCATTGGCCTTCTTGGCCACCGGGGCACGCTGCTGGCTCACGTTCAGCCGGCTGTCCACCAGCACCCCCATGTCCCTTTCTGCTAGGCAGCTCTCCAGCCACTCCTCCCACAGACTGGAGCGTTGCCCAAGTGCAAGACCTGGCACTTGGCCTTGTTAAACCTCATACAACTGACCTCAGCCCATCAATTCAATCTGTCCAGGTTCCTCTGTAGATCCTTCCTACCCTCAAGCACATCAACATTCCCACTTAATTTGGTGTTATCTACAAACTTACTTAGGGTCCATTCAATCCCCTCATACAGATAATTGATAGAGATAATAAACAGAACTGGCCCCAGTACTGAGCCCTGGGGAACACCACTTGTGACTGGCCACCAGCTGGATTTAACTCCATTCACCACCACTATTTTGGCTCAGCCAACTTTTTACCTATCAAAGAGTACACCTGTACAAGGCAGTGACTAGCCAGTTTCTCCAGGAGAATTCTGTGGGAAATTATTTTAGTGTCTTTACTGAAGTCCAGGTAGACAACATCCACAGCCTTGCGTGTCACGTGGTCATAGAATGAGATCAGGTTGGTCCAGGAGAACCTGCCTTTCATAAAGCCATGCTGGCTAGTCCTGATCCCCTGGTTGTCCTGCATGTGCCATGTGAATGCACTCAAGATTAACTGTTCCAGGACGTTGACATGCTGGTGTCCCAAGAAGGGAAATGCAGCTCATGAAGGGTCCAGAGAACAAGTCCTATGAGGAGCACTTGAGGGTACTGGGCTTGTTTAGCCTGGAGAAAAGGAGGCTCAGGGGAGATCTTATCACTCTCTACAGTCCCCTGAAAGAAGGTTGTCACAAGATGAGGCTCAGGTTCTTCTCCCAAGTACAAGGGATAGGACAGGAGCAAATGGCCTCAAGTTGCACCAGGGGATGTTTACATTGAATATTAGGAAAAACTTCTTCACTGAAAAGGTTGTCAAGCACTGGAACAGGCTGCCCAGGGCAGTGATGGAGTTGTCATCCCTGGAGGTATTTAAAGGATGCGTAAATGTGGCACTTCAGGACATGGTTTAGTGGTGGGTTGGCAGTGCTGGGTTAATTGTTGGACTTAAATGTCTTTTCCAAACAAAACTATTCTATGACAATGAAGTGCTAAAAATAAGCAAATAAGATAGTCTATTCAAGTTAAATGTACATGCCACACTTGCACTCAAGAAGAATATTGGTTAGGTTATAAACTAGCTGTAGGTTATGGACTGTTTCTTTGGAAACCTAAAACCAGAGAGTTTATTCAGAACTTATTGTTAAGACAGACATCCAGTTTGGGGATTTTGAGTGGGGGCAATCTTTTACTAACCTGCTCTAATGGTCATTATGCTCACCATGAAAAAGCGCTTTCTAACAAAACCCTTTAAAGCATCTGCTTTTCTACCCCAACATTTGGTGTTAACCTCCTCTATCAGGTGTACTGGTCACGGTTTTGGCAGCAAGGAAGGTGGGCTGCAAGAGATGCCCCATGCCAGCCACAGACCATTCCAGCTGGCTTTGCAAAGAAACCACTGCAAGACACAGCTCAGGCAAGTAGCCAAGTGACTAGCACCTTTATGAAAACACCAGTCAAGTCAAGGAATGAGGGGGGAAAAGGTGAGGAACAGCAGTAGGAACACCAAAGCCAGGAAAGAAGGTGGAGGAGGAGGTGCTCTAGGCACCAGAGTAGATACTCCCCTGCAGGCCATGGAGAAGACCATGTTGGAGCAAAAATCCACACTGTGGTCCAGGGAGGAGCCCACACTGGAGCAGCTGGGTATTTCCTGAAGGAACTGCAGCTCATGAAGAGCCCACACAGGAGCAGGAGAAAAGCATGAGGAGGAAGGACCAGAAGAGGAACCGTTACCAAGTGACTGTAATCTCCCATCCACCGCCCTGGGGACCAGGGGAGAGGAAATAAAAGGAGTCAGGAACAAAGCTGAACCTGGCCAAAGGGAGACAGTGGGAAAGTGTTATTTTAATTCCTGCTTCTCACTATCCAAATCTATTTTTAATTGGCAATAATCTACATTAATTTTCCCCAAGTTGAGTCTGTTTTGTCTGCAACAGTAACTGGTAAGCAATCTCTTTGTGATTATCTGGATGCATGAGCTTTGTCATCCTATTCTCTCCCCCCTGTCCTGTTGAGGAGTGCAAGGGGTGGGTGGGTGGGCAAGTGCCTAACAGCCTGGCCAAGGTTAACCCAACACAGCTGCTTGTAAAACAAATGAAAAAAGAACACATCGGTTTAAAAGGAAGAAATTTTAATGTACAAATTTACAGTCACCATGTTGTATTTCCTGCACTGAACTCTCTCAATGTATATATCTATCGTAACTTCATAATAAACCCAGAAAAATTCTCAAACTAGGGAGGAAACTGCACGGATATGCATGATTCATTCCGTTCATAATTATTGTACAAGTGTTTACAGATTAACAGAAAAAAATAGTAACTCCTCTTCCCTTTTCTCAAGGAAATAAATATTTTACTTCTAAAGTCAAGAGTCATTCAGCTCTCTAACAGTCAGTGCACTATGCCCCATCCTCTGTCAAAACTAGCATGTTTTTATCTCTTGGGCTTCCAACCAGTAGCCTTTGCTGCTCCTCAGGTGCCCACACAGCATATTCAGAATTCTTCTCCAGCAACACCCAAAGACACACTTCAGTGAAAGAAGAAACAGCTGAAGATGTCCATCTCCAGTTCTGCCTTGCAATACAACCAGCCGCCAACATTACTTTCTTCCAAATGGATCAGACCAGACTTTTAGCCCTACAAATCAAATGTGAGAATACCAGCAGTTCATAACTAGACTGTTGAAGAACAAAACAAACAAAACAAAACAAAACAAAAGGTCTGCTGCTCCAGCCTTGTGTATGAAATAATGAAAGAACCTAACAATTTTGGCACTGAACTCACGACTCTGCTTAAGCTTGCAAAAGCATTTAAAAGACAACCTTATCTTGACCTTAAGCTTCAGATAACAGAAAAATCTATCACATCCATAGGTAAGGTGCTCTAATAGTGCTAGAACAACCACCTAGAACTGCATCTTGCACTTGAATTTATCTAGATTTCACTTTTAACTACTGGATATTGCAACTTCTCAGCAGCAGCAGCTAAAGTTAGATGAAAAAGTTATACTCATAACTGAGAACTGATCATGACGTATCTGCATCTTGGTTAAAGGAGACAGTTCAGTCCTCTTTAATGTTTAATAAAAAAGGCAGGTTTACCAGACTTCTATTTCACAACACCCTTCCTACTCCTCTTCAGCATTTCATCACTTTTCCTGGAAAGTCAGTCCTGCACTGACGATTTAACTGATGTGTGTAGTAAGGATGTGACATGAATCCTATTTGCTCTTCCCTTGCTGCTGATGTTAGGCTTTTCTAAAAACAGGAATACATTACCCTTCAACACACTCAGATATGAACTGTTTCATCCAGACAAGCACTCTCATGTCTTTAAACAAGAAGTGCCAATCTTGCATAACAAATAGCCTGTTCCATTACCTATGGAACACTGAGCCTCAAGGGTAGCCTGCCATACTTTAACCTTACTCCCCTCATATGTTTTCCTACGCCTTCCACTGGCAACAGCGGGGATCAAAAAGCCATCAGCACTGTACTCCAAATTTTCTTTCACGTGTAGTGGACTTCTGCCTTAGCCCCCCAACCACGATGCTGGGAAGTGTTGACAAAGTGCTCATAATTGGTATTTTAGCTCAATTGTAAAGCAATATTCCACAAGACCAGGGTGCAATATTGTATTCTTTACAGCTACAGCTCAGCCCACCCATGGTTCTTGTTCGCTCTGTGTTGGTTCAGACTTAAGTTTCTAGTCTGGAAACTGGCATCTATTTATTAAAGTGAGAAGGTAACAGAATCTCTACAACTTATTTGGCCAGTTAACTTTAAAACAAGTTTCATTAAATCCACAATTTTCAAGTTAAGAATTAACCAGGAAAAAAAAGTCATGCTCAGTTTATTACATATACGTTCAAAGAATACATTCTTCAGTGTATTATTTATATCCATACAGATATTCAGGTCATACTTCAAAAAGGTCCTTAAAACAATCAATGCAAACACATGAATCAAGTATACCTGCAGGCTGAATATCCTCTTGAACAATACCGGCTCGGTTTATTAACTGTTCTTTCTCTGAAAAACAGAACAAAAAGGACACTACTAAAAAAAAAAAAAAAAAACAGAAAATAACAGACATCTTGACTGCACCTAATGAAATAACACTGAAAATTTTGTTCACTCTGGCTGCCACACAGTAAAATTCTGGTGAGAACCCACCTACACAATGCAAATGTAATATTCACACTTCACTGAGAATCTAATAGCTAGTCTGTTTGGAGAGACTGCAAGCAATAAGACAATCACCTTAAAGTAATGACTATTGTTTAATAAAAGACATCAAAATACCTGCCATGATCCCATCACTTAAAGAACAACTAGTACTTTTAGGAGCTATCACTTATAAGCTCAACACAGAACTCTTCAAAAGATCTGTTCAATTCAGAATCACCAATCTCCATTTTCAGGCCATCAAAGATCTTCCATCTTGCCACAAGCAGATTTCATGACAGCATCTACAGAATTACTGCTTGTAAACTTTGTGAAATTAAATACGGGAGGGATATTTCTCCACACAATGGGCCTGTCTCAAGCTTCTCTTTTTTTGTTTGAAAGATTCAACCACATCCAAGAAGATAAATGGACAAAACTGTATCCTTTCCCCTTATTAAACGCCTTTCCTTTTTCTTCTCTTCCAGTTAAGCACTTCACCCCTGGGGCACTTTGAAGCAAGAAGTCAAAGTTCAGCTGGATTAGCCCTTTGCCCACACCACTGAACTTTTTAAGCCTTTAAAAAACCATAGGCTGCACGTTCTCAGGGGAAACCCAGACAGAACTAAGCTCACCTTAAAAATGAAACTGTTCAGCATGCTATCCCAGTAAGAATGCACAGGGACTGCACGTTATCAGGGCACAGTAACTGGCTCTGCCTGCAGGGGGCAGGCACCAGAGGCAGCCCCAGCTCCTCCAGCTCTGGGCACTGCGCAGGGCAACGGCCATGCCCTTCTCAGCACACAAAGCCTCAGGGAACTCTCCAATCTCAAAGGAACAGGCACAAAACCCAGACAGTGAAAACAGAATAAATCAGGGCAAGGAAGCAGACTTACTGTAGGACATGGAGGAGAAGGATATTATATAGTCTCAGGTGGAGACTAAGATTGGAATAGAAGCAGAGACCAAAAGGGGAATCAATCTGAAAGGGCTGGGAACATACTTAGAGTGAACAGAAAGAGCTATTAACTGGTCAGGCAAAGAAACCAGTGCAGAGAAGTACTGTGAGAAACATGGAGACTGGACATAGAGCAGTCAACGGGGAGACTGGTGTGGAGACTGGAAACAACTTGGAAAGCTGGTGTGGGAAAATAAGGGAATATTGGTGAGGAGGACTGTAAGCACACTCCAGTGACTTGCAGCTGGGGTGCAGAAAAATATGCATGTCATTCTAATTGCTGTCTGTCCTTGTGTGTTTGACAAGGAGAACATCTGTGTTCAGATAACAGAGGGCTGTGGCAGACCTAAAGGCACCCCCAAGGAAACGCTTGAGATTCCTGTGTGCCAAATTTAAGGTTCACATTAACAATTTAATTACATACAGATTTTCCAAGTGTCTTCCATTTTATTTGTTCAGCCACTAAAAACTCCTCTGAAGATGCGTGAGAACTGTGCAGAAAAAAAAGTCTTCTTCCTGAACGTAATGGGCCTCATTTGTGTAGAATTTGGGAAATACACAAGAAAAACAAGATTGAAGAAAGAACAAATAGCATTTCATGTTTACCTTGTTGAATGCCACTCCAGAAAACTAAAATGCCTTCTTGCCTTTTGCAGGCTTACTATGTGAGGCTAATGCAAAATGCCTGATTTCAGACCCCATGTTCCAAAATGCAGGAACTCTGAGTATTCACCCACGGCTCAAGCCTATGGGGAGGTGTGAGCTGCTAGAGAAGCTGTCATACGGCTTACTAGACTGTGCTCTGAAAAGTCAAATCTCTTGTACCCCAAAGGTTAAAACAGTCCTGCTAAAGTACCAGTTGTGAAATTCCACACTCCTGTCTGAAGTATTACGACAACGAATCCTTATGCTTTTCTCACACTGCACCTATGAGCATTGAGAAAAGCACACAGGAAACAGGAAATTAATAAAGGTGAGATCAAAGGAAAGTTTGAGTGACAGTAAAGTTTAAATCACAGTAAAGTTTAGAATCACGTATTAAATAACAAGTTTAAGCACTTGCTAACTGTGCATCACCTATTTTATGGACTACATGGAGATTAAAAAAATCCGGAAACTGCTAAGGAACATTTGTCATGCAACTCACAAGTAAGAAAGAGCACGCTGCCCTCTAGTTCTGGCCTTTCCTTTGTGCTGAGTCACACTTATAAAACCATCTTTTTGGAAAGTGCACCCTAAAAACAAATGAGTTAAGAATGGGAACACAAGAGTAGAAAACCTATCTTAATGGGCAGTTTCCAACTTCACAAACATCGTTTCCATAAAATTGTTTGCAAGTTAAATTTTACTTCAGCTTTGACACAAAGCCAAAGTCCTTCCAAGAAGATCAATGTTTGTTTTCCTTTTTTTTTTTTTTCCTTCCTAGAAATCGCTTCAGTTTTTTCAGCAGATGAACCACATGCACCTTCACATTACCGCTTCAGGTGCCTTCCAACACCCAGAGCTCCTGTGGGGTTCTTCAGAGAGAACTCTACAGGCTGAGACCAGCTCTAGCACATCATCACCACCAGTAATGAATCTGTCACTGTGTTTTAAGTTAAATTTCTCAATTGCAGCTACAAAATGTAACTTGGACAACTTAGCAAAATCATAGAATAGTTTGGGTTGCACAGCGACATTAGTCATCTAGTCCAACCCCCCTGCAGTGAGCAAGGACATCTTTAACTAGATCAGGCTGCTCAGAGCCTCTTCCAACCTCACCTTGAAGGTTTCCAGGAACGGGGAATCAACCACCCTTCTGGGCAACCTGCTCCTGTGTTTTGACCCTCGCTGTCAAGATTCTTTTTTAGCTAGTTTAAATCTGCACTTTTGGAGTTTAAAACCCTTACCCCTTGCCCTATTGCAAGAGACCTTACTAAAAAAGATTGTCCTCGTCTTTCCTACAGGTCCACAGGTCCTCTTTTAAGTACTCAAAGGCCACAATAAGGTCCCCCCGGAGCATTCTCTTCTCCAGGCTGGACAACCCCAGCTCTCTCAGCCCGTCTTCCCAGGAGAGGTGCTCCCGCGCTCTGACCGTAACCTTTAACTGCCCTCAATCGTCCTAATCGCTTCAGAGAGCAGCTACAGCGCGTTCCTAATCCCATACTGGCCAGAATTTGACACACGAGCGCTCCGAGGTTTGGGGCGGGGGGTCAGTTCTCTCGCAGGCGAGCAGGGAGCCTCCAGGGAGTTACCGAGGGGCCGCCCGCAGCACTCCCCGGGCCGGGGCCCGCAGCCCTGCCAGACACACAGCGGGCACGCCGG
>NW_008607838.1:0-4419 GCF_000691845.1 Merops nubicus
TTTTTTTCATGAGAGTTCAAAGAAATCCTTGCCTTGAAGCTGTGAGTTGGATGATTGAAGCCTTTTACTTATGTAGAATCTGCTGGTTAGCCAAGGTGCTGGTCTTCTGGTGAGCCTGGTCTCAGCTCTTCACAGCTTTCCTGCAGCTGACACAGTGTGGTGTTCATTGAAGAAAGACTCAGGAATAAAGTAGGTGGGAAGCAGCAGAAAACCCAAGTGGAATGAAGATGAAAAATAGAAAACCCTTTACAGGTTGAGAGCAGTTTCTGGACACCTCTGGTCTACCATCTCCCCCAGCTGTATGTTCAGTTTCAGGGACAGTAGATGCTCTCCAAATAGCATCCTCTGTTCTTTCTTTCCTTTAGGGTGATGCAGTAGCACCTTGGAGCTCTTCCAAATGGACAACTGGATGGGAGAGGTAGTTCAGCTGCCAGTTGCTCCTCACTGAATGAATGGCTTGTTCTCTTAGGACCTAGCTGACTTCTCCTCTCCATGAGGAGATGACTCTGTAGATGTCATTAACAGCTCTGCAAGGAAGATCAGGTCTGGGTTGGATTGTGACCTCTGTGAGCCATTCTGCTTTTTATTTTGAAGCAAAATTGTGAAATACTTATAAAAAGCAGTGGAGGGTGGGTGCTACAAGGACAAATAGGGTTTCTCCCTTCTTTTAAAATTCAGGATTTATTAAAATAGGAATAATTTACTGAACTCATATCCCAAAATATATATGTATTTATTTTTCCCAGAAGCTAAGGTAAGGACATGTGGCCTAGGAATGACAAGTTATTTTGTTGTGTTAACTCCAGCTGGATACCTTTGACACAGTCAATAGCAAATCTCATGTACTGATGCCTGCACTATTGGCTACAGGAGAGCTGGTCTGGATTTATTGCTTTGACTTTGGTAACAAAATGGTCCATTTTCTGGTAAAAAAGCTGTTAATCTTGAGCAAGTAATCTTTCCCCACACTTGGAACACCCAGGGAGTTTTCTCTGCTCTTTGTTTTTGAAGTCATGCTGTTTTGGTGATGCTTCTCCCAGTGCATATATACCAAAGTGCATGCTGGAGGAAAATATATAGGCTCAGTGAAATAGATGCTTAAAACCTTCAGGGATAACTTCCTCATCTCAGGAGATTTCAAGTATGAAATGGCAGCTGATATTCTCACAGCATCCAGTGCTTGCTTTTTCCTGAGGTGGTTGTTCAGGATGTTGCAGCAGAGCAAGAGTTGAGCTGGAGCCTTTTGGTCTGGATGCTTCATCTCAAGCTGATGACTCCAGCTTGAGAACCACAAGAATCTAAGCTTTACTGCCAGCCCTCCTCTGATTTGTTTATAAGTCATTTCAATTCTTGGTGACTCAGTTTTTTTTTTCATCTGTTGTTTGAAATATTTGTTTGCTTTTCCTCATGGGACTGTTGTGAAGTTTATTTCATTAGTGTTTATAAAGGACTCGGGGATCCTAGATGCCAGATGCCAAACAGAAGTTTGTTATTACCATTTTTCTGGATTAAATATATGTTTGGGTTTGTTTCTTTGACACCAGCCTTACAAATCACTGCAGCCTTTCATATAATGCAATTTATTTCAAATAATGACTGTAATAACTGAACAATAATGAGGAATAGAAGGCAGTGGTGTCCTCTGAAACCACTGTAATTTACATAAACCACTCAGAGACTCTGCCAAATTATATTCTGCTTGGTCAGTCCACAGAGAGATTAATATTGGTTTGGTTTTGGGTGGTTTTTTTTTTGTAAAACATTAGGAAATTTAAACTTTAGGTTTATGTGCACACACACGTGGGTGTGCATGTGTTTTTGTATCTTCAGAACATTAGTCTTCTTTAAAAGCTGGCAATCCAACCAAATTAGAGTTTTAGATGAGAAATCATGCTTTATTTTCCTGCTGTGCTCTGAACAATTCTTGTTTGATCTTATTTAAGTTTAAAATCAGATTGGCAGCCTTCCCTTAGAGTAGTTGGTGTGAAGTTTTGTTGAAGATTTAAGCTTCCATTCCCCAAAGCCACCTTAATGCTGTGGTAAAGCAAGAGGAGAAACACTGGAACACAGGAAAATCAAGCATTTAGTGTATAAATGCAGCTGCAGAATGATGGGTTCAGTCCAAGTTTTGAACATTCAGGTGTCCCAGTTTTTCAGTCCAACACTGGTGAGTGGTGTCAGTGTTTCTGCACAGAATCCAGGGCTTCTAAGAGTGAGCAACTTAAACCTGCAGGAAATGAACACCACTGAGGGAGGCTGAAACTTCTGTCCCCCATATTACCTGAGAACATAAATTTGAGGCATAGGTGATCACAGTCTCCCCCTTTGTACTTAAAATTTACTGTGTCCACTTGCATTTTGGGGGAAATCTTGTGTCAAGTCCCACTGACAAGGTCAGAACTTCACAAGGAGGGAAAAAACAATTGACATTGTGGTGCTCATCTATGTGAATTAGGTTCTTGAGTTAGTTTTCTGCCCACAGATACATAAAAGTCTTTTATTTCTGTTGCAGAGGAACCTCCTAAAGCAGCTACTCCTGCTTGACTGTCAAGGTGTGGATCATGGGAGAACAACTGTTAAACAACAGCATCCTTGATCAGTTTGTGAACAGCCACGAGCAGTCATATGAAGAGTTCCTTAATACATTCACTTACCTTTTGCAAGGTAGGTCACTTCCCAAATCTCCCACTAAAAACTGCAGCCAGAAGGGAAGGTAAAAAGAGGAGTGGGAATATTCAGTGCTGTTTTGCTACTCACTTGGTGACCTTAGGCACATCCTTCTGGTGGTTTTGTTTCTCCTGGCAGCAGTGGGATCCCTCAGGACAACTTTCCTTAGCTTGGCCTGAGGTCAGACCTCTGCTGTTTGGATTCTTTCACAGCTTTATTAGCACTTGTGTGCACCAAGCCAGGAGATAACTTGGGTGAAGGCACATCAGGACATCACATGAGGATGGTTAGGCTGAGAAGGTCTCCTGCCCTGCCGCTGATGTCAAAGATGGGGCTTCCCCTTGATCTGAGCATTGCTGTTCACATCTGGACCCAAATTATGTGGCTCAGGTTCATTTCTTTTGGCCATGTTAAGTCAGGTGCCATAAATGTGAGCTAAGTTTTCCTCACAATTCTCTCTGCCACAGCTTTGAACTAGAACTGATGTCCTCCTCTTGGAGAATCACTCTATTTTTCAATGCATGTGGCATGCTCCATTGATTGACATTCAGAAGTCAGTCCTGTCCTTGTCCTTCAGGCAGAACTAAGTGTCAGTCACAGGCACTGAGCAAAAAACCAGTGGGGGAGTCAAAGCTGCCACAGAAATGATCTTGTGGCAACCTTCTCTCTCCTCCCAGTAAAAAAAGAGAAACAGGAGACACAGGGGGATGAGATAAGAGGATTGAAAATGAGGTTCTGGTCTTCTTTATGTAGGATTGATACTCTGGGGATAGCTCCTATCTTAGGAGCATGCTGCATATCATGAAACTACTTGCCAAAAGCCTCAGTGTGTGTTTCAGTCACTTTCATTGTCACTGTAGCATCTGCCACTAAAACTGTATAAAAGGTAGAGCTGGAGCTGAATTGGATGCTTAGAAATCCAGTTTCCTGTGCTGGTATAAACAATAGAGCTCAGCTTGTTCTCTTCCCACCTTCATTTTCCTTTAAAAGTACCCAAAGGTGCAAGTTTGCCTTACAAACTAATGACCTGCAAAAATTCCACTGCCACCACAAGGCATTTTAGCATCAGAAGAGTGCAAAATACTTTATAAAATATCACAGTCTTAGTTTCTTCATGTTGCACTGGAAAAAATAGTCATTTGGCTTTAAGTCTTTTTCTATGATCACTTGTCATAGCTGATGGGACATGGATAAACATACTTAAATGTCATTTTAAAACTCTGAGCTCAGCATTTAAAACACACAGACCCCAACAGAACATGACCTGTATATCTTAAATGCATAATATTTAAAAAGTATGGGAGCACTCCCTCCATAAGTGGCAATTTTAAAACCTCTTTTTATTGATTCTGTACTGGATGGACACTTGAGGGGCAGGTTAAGACTCTAGTAAGTCTCTTAGTTTTCCTGCTTACAGCATCCAAAGTGTTTTTTGTCCAAAGAATAATGCTGACAAGATGAATAGCTTGATGAAAGGGCTGGTGAACCCCTGGGAGGATAATTTAGTAGTTAGAACAACCAAGTTGTAGAGCTGTACAACTCCACTCTGGTTTTGAAGTCCAGAGAAAAATCTTAAGTGAGATTTCTTGACTGTGCTGTTGCAGAAGCCTCAGGAGAGCTGGGTTTACAAAGGAATCAATGACATGGATTTCTGTAGATGTGGTCAATGGTTTCTTCAGAACTAAACACTTCCTAGAACAACTTTGGGCAAAACCTCATGGAAATAGCCCCAAACCCTGCTTTTTAAAAAAA
>NW_008607839.1:0-8314 GCF_000691845.1 Merops nubicus
TTTTTTTATTTTTTTTTTACTGCTCCAAGTAATAGGAAGTTTGGCTGGGGACATTAGAAGACATGAAATTACTCAGTTTCCAGAGCTCACTTTCCTTCTTAGAAAGACTGCTTCTATTTTATTTTTTTTCAGCCTGATAATTTGTTGCTGCTGTCTGGAGAAAGGTCAGGCTTGGTCACATTGTGCAGCATTTCTTCGAGATCTCTGGGTATTTTCTTAGATGGGAGAAGTCTTGGTGCTGTCATCTTCTGTGTTATACAGGTTCTGTCTTGCACTGAATAATGTCGAAACTTCTCATAGTTGCATTCACAGGACTGAAGTCCATTTGTAGAGGAAAATTGCTATGTACTGCATTTGCAGAGGTGATTACTGTATCGAAAAGAGTTGACATCTTAATTGTTGGTTGTGGACAAATCCTCTTCTAGAGTAAAAGCAGCCTCTGCTGAGTCAGCATTTGTAATCTTCCTGCCCTGGGCTGAACACAATGGCCTGAACTTCTCTCTCTAATAGACCATGAATTATACATCTCATACTGCCTAAGCTAAAGTAGGAACTCTTTCTAGATGGAAGGAGCAGCATCATAGCTTGGGTCCTTTCCTTCTAACACTGAACAGGGAATTTTATCAGGAGAAGGAAAACTGTGGCACCCCCAAACTTACTGTTTCCCTTCTGTAGTAACAGAGCTTTCCTGGCCTTTCTCTAGCTATACTTTACATTTCCTTCTAAGTCATATCTGCAAGGCAGGCTTTTTAACACATC
Organism: Merops nubicus; assembly: GCF_000691845.1. Lineage (NCBI taxonomy): Eukaryota > Metazoa > Chordata > Aves > Coraciiformes > Meropidae > Merops > Merops nubicus. The sequence continues at coordinate 760 of NW_008607839.1, forward strand.
TTCTGCATGCCTCATCCATGGGCAGGCTGATTACAGCACAGGACTTCTTGGAGCATGGTGGGGTTTTCCCACAAGCACTTGTGTCACTCCAGCAAAGCCCCGACAGCTCATTGTCTCACCAAACTGGCCCATGCAGTGCAGCAGCCCATCACTTTGTGAAGCAGCTCTGCACAAGGAGCACTACCTCCTGCAAAGACCCAGTGTCCACAGCCACCTCACTGGCTCCCCTTATGGGGATATGCTGCTAGCTCCACAGCTAGCTGTAGTTTAAAAAGCTGGAGAGAGCAGGGTTACTTTTCGAGAGCTTGAGGAAGAGGCAGAAACAGGAATGACTGCTCCATAAGCACCTTGGCCAGGAGCTTACACCCAGGTCTGGGGAAGAAGCTTATTCTGGGCCAAATGTGGATGAGCACTTTGACCTCACCACATCACTATGTCTCTGATACCAAGCCATGGCATCAACCAAAACATTCTGGGCATAATCATCAATGAAAGCCTCTGTGGCCTTTACATCTTCTAAGCCAGCTTCATCTGATCACTTTCTGTGACATCCTGGATGCCAGCACTATATGTGGGCAGCCTGGTGTGCCCAGATGCATGCAGGCCAGGGATACAACACAGGTCTCCCACCAGCATCTCCCCAGGTCCTGCAACTGCTGTGCTTGGAAGGACGTTGCCTGTTTTACCCCAAAGTCCCACCAATCACCACAGGTTTCTCCCCTACTCCCAGGTGCCTTAGTGCCCACCTCATCTGCAAACTTACTGAGGGTGCACTCAATCCCCTTGTCTGGATCATTGATAAAGATATTAAATAGGACTGGCCCCAAAACTGAGCCCTGGGGAGTACCACTTGTGGCTGGCCACCAACTGGATTTAACTCCACTCACCACAACTCTCTGGGCTGAGCCATCCAGCCAGCTTTTAACTCAGCAAAGAGTCCATCTGTCTATACCATGAGCTGCGAGTTTGTCTAGCAGAATGCTGTGGGAGATGGTGTCAAAGGCCTTACTGAAGTCCAGGTAGAAAACATCCATAGCCTTTCCCCTCATCCATTAGATGGGTCATGTGGTCATAGAAGGAGATCAGGTTGGTTAAGCAAGACCTGCCTTTTTTGAACCCATGCTGTCTGGGCCTGCATGTGCCATGTGAGAGCACTCAAGATGAACTGTTCCATAATCTTCCCCAGAAATGAGGGCAAGCTGACAGGCCCATAGATCACATGGTCCAAAAAGGGTTTTGCCCAACCTGACACAAATTTTCAGCATAAGTTGATTCTAGGAGACGTGAACCTGTGAAGGAAAAGTTGAATAACCACGTGCCTCTTCTCCTGTCCTTCCATCCTACCTCCAGATACCACATCACCTCTTAGAGTCATGCATGCCACTGTTTGGTCTAGGATATATTGACTCTTTCCTCCACCTCCTTCAGACAGTGTCCCACATCCTCCTTCCCTTCCCACCTCAGCAGCCTGTGTCTGCACCTTCTGTAATACCTTGCACTGGCCCACTCCTGCCAGCCAAGACAGCAGGGATGCCTGGCCCATGCATCAATTAAACTGCCCTGTTTAAAGCAGCACAGAAAAACCTCCTGGCTTTTTCCTGGGGTCTCTGACACTTAGCTACAATGAAAGGAGCTTTTGCCACTTCCCTTTCCCCAATACTCAAGCAGAAAAGCTTCTTTCCATGTGACCTCCAGCATGCAGGAGCACACTCCCTTGCAAATCCACAACTCCTGCCACACGTGCGTGCAAACACATGTGACATGCCCATGCAGAGCCATCCCCAGCTCACTGTCCTCCCTCTCCATATGAGCTTCAAGGTCTGCTGCAGGGGTCTGTCCTCAAGTCCACCCACATCACTGCTCTTTCCTGTGGCTGCCCTGGTGGCCAGGTCACTTCTCATCTCTACCAGCGTGCCCTGATTTCTACCATCCCAATTGCCCCAGGATTGATGGAACAGGATTTCCAGTGACTCTGGATGAATAATTGTATTTCTTGCATGATTCAATCACATCAGAAAAATACTTGAGCTTCAGAAATAAGACTGAGAGGCACACTTTGTATCATCAGCTCAAGTAAATAAAAAGTACACTGTGAGTTATTCTCCCAAATTAACAAGCTTAATTTAAACCTCTTCTATTTTAGAGGTATGTATTTTAGGTTCTCTGATTCTTTTCTAGTTTTTGAATCCTTTTTATGCAGTTGGGAAGACTCAGAACTACCATTTCAAAAATAAAAGCTGGGCTTCAAATGATACCACTATATCCAGGCAAGGGTCTGAGAAAAGAAAAAAGAAAAAGGAAAAAGGAAAAAGGAAAAAAAAAAAAAAAAAAAAAAAAAAAAAAAAAAAAAAAAAAACACCAACCACATAATGTAAAACTCATTATGAGATCCTGAGCCGTCAACATCAAACACTTCAAGCTAATTAGAAAATGAGACATGTCTAGCACAGATGGATATTTGATTTACTGTCCTCCATCACAAATGGGTTGTTTAATTGCTGCTCCTGATCAAGGTAGAGACAGTAGTAACTGCAGGCAGGTGTATTGTGGGAATGGGATGGTGAAGTGCTGGGGTTAAACCCCCAGCCCTGAATGAGGGTTGGCATATGGATGATATCCACAACCAGGCAGGAAAGACCTTCCTAATTGGTTTTCACCCAGGCCCTGGCCAGCCTTGGGTGGGAACCAATTAAGAGATCACCACCAGGTGCCCCCACCTTCTGCATTAACATCACGTGTCCTGCCTCCAAGTTAACACCAGAAAAGCTGGCTCTGCCTGCAGTGGTGTTGTGGGGAGTTTATCTATGTAGGAAACATATTATGTAAGATTTCCAGTTACTGGAAGGGCTCCCCCTCAACTGCCCATTGTGGGCAGAGCCCCCAGTGGTGGTGAGACACCAATACATCCAGGACTCAGAGGAAGAAGTCTATAATAATGGCATCATTAGTTGGACTGGTTGCCTGGGTTCTCAGTCAATTTGCTCCTGCCTCCATTGCATCCATCACTGTGAGACCATTTATAAACCTTCTCATTTCTCCAGTGCTTGACTACCTTGGATCCTTTGCACGTGATTTAAGACCAGGAGCTGCTTTGTACGTTGCCTGTTAATGATAACATTCTTTCTACTGGGACAAGCGGTCAGCAAAAGAAATGGGAAGGATTGGGATAGGGATGGGCAGTCCTTTCTCTTTGTTGGCTTTCAACAGAGAAGCCACTGGGGAGCGCAATGGGAGCTGGGAAATATTGTTTCCATTATCTTTCACTGGCACTTCTCCCATCTTTGGTAACCAGATAACTATGTGGCTGAGTTTTTTGTAGCACTCCTGTGCTAAAGCATTTTGGGTAGTCCTTGGTGGTGGGTGTAGCCTGTGCTGGACAAGGAATGGTGGTTGTGTTGGAGTTCCTTTGCATGGAGCATCTGCCCAGACTTACTTGTCATGACGGGACCACACAGTTTGCAATCAGCAATGGAAAAAGTCACCAGGCAAGAAACACAGTGCTCTGTCATATTTGTATCCATTTGTTTTTAATCCCAGTTCTGCTCTACTGCCTCCTTTTCAAGTCCACAGAGAGGAGGGAGATGTCTGGGGGTCGATGAGGTATTTCTGCATCAGAAGGTTGGAGGCATATGCAGGGGTTGAGCATGTGGTGCAGGAGAGGGCTCATGATCAGGCACAGGTGTAAATGAAGTAGGAAGAAGTTCTTCCACCCCCAAGACACTTAAGTGAGAAATTAAACCCCTATGTGATCTGAGGAAGAGTGGAGTGATGCTGGGCTGGGACAAGACTGGGAAGTCACTGGTTGTGGCTGTGCCCCAGCCCTGAGCAAGCCCTGTGTTCTCCCCTGGAGAAGCAGAGGGAGGGGACAGGGAAGGGACATTTGTGTGGCACCAGCCTTCTGTGCCTGGCAGTTGTTCCTTGGGGTGAAGCAGATAGGACCCCTGGCCTGAGGGGGTAGTGGGGGAACTGGGGGGAAGTGGTGGGAGAGGAGAGGCTCTGGTGAGGGCTGTGGGAGGGAGGCAAGCCCCAGCACAGCACTATTTTCAGTCTGTGCTGTCAGGCAGGATTTGTTCAGGAACGATGTATTTCCCCATTGTGCAAGCATGGCTGCTCCAAGGCCTTGCTCAGGGGCTCACTTTCTCATTAGGAAGAGTTCCTGAGTTTTTTTGTTGTTGTCGTTTACCAGCAGCCTGATGGCCACCTTGCTAGGGCAAAGCAATTCAGCACCCTGGAGACCTTTGGTAAAAACCTGCCAGGGGAAGGCTAATGGAGAAAGGTATTCATGGTACCAGTGGTCACACGGAGACTCTGTTTGCACACAAAGGGATGCACAGGCTCAGAGCTGACAAAGGAGGCAAACAAGCAATGATTTTTGAAGATTATTTAAAGCAGAATAATGAACCTTACAGAGGAAGTAGCTATACTCGGAGTGAAGGAACAGGAGACAAGCAAATTAGGAGGCAAATGTAAGTAAAATACAGTTCTTTTAAGGAAGGTGCTTTATACATAACCAGTAATTAACTGGCGGAACTTACTGCCCCAGATGCCATTGTTAAGGTCAGCAAAGAACTAGGGTTTTAAAAGGCCCATGAATAATAAAAAACACCAAGCATTGCACTCAGTAGAATAACAAATTACTAGGCATATAAATCACCAGGCTTTAGATCATAAATAACGATAAATTGCCCAATGATTGGAAGGCAACTTTTGCTAGGGGCAGGTTCCATAGTAATTGCTCATTTTAGCATTTCTTGCTCTTTTTTTTCCCCCTCTGAGCGTGTGATGCTGGCCACCGCCCCAACAAGAGAAATGAGTTTAGATTGCAAGTAGGCATTTTCTGTGCATGGTGTATTGTAGTGAAGGAATCGAGCTTTTTCTCTTAGATAAGAACTACTTAAGAAGGAGTTTCCCTTGCAGGAACACTACAATAGCAGCTGAAAATCTGCAGTATGCTATTGTAATCTGTAATGTTGGGAAAAGCTTTAAAAGAAATTCTGAATGAATTTAGTATTTTTAGCCTTCCCAAGTTAGTTCCTAGTTTTTGTCATGATATTATTTGTTTGTTTTCGGCTTTTTAAAGGAAGTCATATAACAATTTAAAGATAAATGCTATGCTTTAACTATTGTGTTTTTGTGGCACCTACTTTTGGCTGCTCTGTCAGGCAAACTGAGTTATAGATTGGATAAATGCATGTTGCTTCAGTTGACACACCAGAAAGCCTAGGTTAGAGCTGTTTAGATTCCAGCTCCTTGCTAATAGAGATTAATACAGTTCTCTGAGTTAACATTTAATTTCTGGGCTGCCAAAAAGAAAGTAATTTGAAGCTGCTAACAGACAGTCGTGGAGCTCAGCTGGGTACAAATTGAATCAAGGCTTTCAGAGCTCGTCCTGCTGAAGCAGTGCTCCCTGGCGTGCTTCCTAGCAGGATGAAGGGCAGTGTTACTGGCACAGGCACTCTACAAAGACACTTTGTGCTGCTTCCCACTCCTGAGGCTTTCCATATGTTTTCCCCATACTCAACAATTAAGGGGGACTAAGGTGGCACCACCTCACTGCCCTTGGGATGAGGAACGCATGCTCAGGTCAGAGGTTTTGTACCTTAGGTCTGTCTGTATGGACCAGTGACTATTCTTGCACAGCTCAGCTCTTCAGGATGTCGCTATGTTGGTTTTTTTTTTTTTTTGTCTTTCAGCGTGCAATGACTGCAGTCCTTCATATCAATAGCTTTTTTCCTATGATGATTCATTACTGCCTTCATCTTATTTTGAAGAAAAGGCAATTGTGTTAATTTTCTGTCTTCCCTCAACCCAGTGCCCCTTGAAACACAACACTTCTCCCTTCTGAGTATCTCTAAACTCTTCCACTTGCTGCTAGAAGAGAGCATGGCTGGCTGAAGCCAAGTTTAGTCATCTATCCTTCGCTGGGCAGTTAAATTGTTGGTATGGTGAAAACCAGACTCCTTCATGACATGAAAGCTGCTCCTAAACCGCATCTGCCCATTCTCTCCATGAGAAAGCATGATCAGTCCTGCCTCAGAGAGGCACTAATAATACAGTCTCCACTTTTTTTGGACCAGCTGCTTTCCTAAAATTAAACGCATTGGAGTGCCTGGCATTTCTTCTGAGGATGTGTTTATAGGACTTTACACCACCAGTTATCATTTTGCAGGATGTGCTAATAAGGCAGTGCTCAGTAGAGCACATTTATTCCTTGTACAGGACAAGCAACACTGGTGGCAACACTCATCTCCTCAGAGGAAAAATATGAACAATGTGGTGGATTTAGATTCAGATATCAAAGAAACTAGAAGAAATGTACTTGCACGGAAGGCAGCCTGAATCTTAAATCCGTACAAAGAAGATGATTTCGAGTTTTTCCATAGTTTTTTCCTACCTGGCCTGTTTTTCATACACAAACACACATGCACACACATAATTACTGTTTGGAAAGGTGGGATAGTCATGATCCTTTAATGACTTTTTGCAATTCAGACCAATGCAGTACAGCCCTCTCCTAGTGCAGCCCTGGCCAAAGTCAACAGCTGGCTCCTGATGTCCAGGTGTGAAGGGGGAATGGCTCCGCTCAACACAATGACCTCCCGGTGCCATCTTATGAATGGACAGCGTGTGGCCATGTCGTATTGACCTGTGAACACCAAGGTTTTAGCAAGTGGTTTTGGTTTGCTTTATGTAATGTTTCTGTCTTGCTGCAGGGCACTTATCAGCATTTACCTGGTTATTCAGTGTCAAATGATTCTGCTAACTTTATTCAGCTGGGTTCTTCTCAGGGAAGGAGGGCTGTTCCTGTTGCCTGAGTCCTTGATGGAGCAGTTAAGTCAGCATGATCCAGGCTTTTTTTTCTGAGCCTCCAGATAGTAAGAAAGTAGATGAAAAATAACAGAGCCTTTAGAGCCTTGAGACCAAAGGGACAAGGCGACTATAGAGGTTAACGATGTCCGGGATTGAATTGACACAATTCTGGCAGAACACAGGAGGAATTTATGGTAGTGGGGGATAAGACTCCGTGCCCACACAGACAACTGGTCATTCCTCCCATGACTGTACTATCTGGCCTCCTGTGAGTAGCACATAAATCCATGGGCTATTTTCTGTGCAAGGAACCCCATGGGGGACCAAAAAAAACTTGTGGCAGTGGTTTCCCTGGTGCACTCTTCCTCTCAGCTTTCGGTGGTGCTGGCAAAGCATATGGAGCTGCAGTGTGCACATGTGCCTAGGCACATGGGAGAAGGTGGGTGTAGAGGGTACAGAGGTCTGTCCCAAACGCTTCCTGGAGCTTCTTCCCACCTCTGCCATTGCTTTTCACAGCAGCTCAAGAAAAATCTACCTTTTCACTGTTGCTGGAAGTTATTAGGAATACTCTAGCATTGACTGTCAGTGTGAAAAGAAACCCTTCCCCATATGGCACCACAAACAGATTTGGAGAACATATAAAGACAAAACAGCATCCACAAATCAAGTAAAGAAGATATAAAATGATGCAGTTGAATACTTTTTTTCCCTAACTACTTTTAGAATCATAGAATCATTTGGGTTG
>NW_008607840.1:0-1285 GCF_000691845.1 Merops nubicus
GGTGGGCTCTGCTCACCACAACACTTAATCATGTCAAATTACTATTCCTCTTTTTTACTTTCAGGTAAATAATTTGTCCTGGTTCAGTAAGGATAGGGTTAATTTTCACCTGAAGTTGGGAGGGAGTTCTAGAAGGGGCAGACAACCAAACCAGCCAGTGGGTTATTCCCTGCCATGCTGACATCATGCCCACTGCAGCATAGCCAGGCTGGGTGCATGGGCTGGGGCCGAGTGGGGCCAGGAGGTCTGGGGCAAAGCAATCACATTAGAAAGGTGTGTTGTCAACCTGGAAACCCCTGAGAAACACAAATCACAGCAATGTGTGGGGGACTTGCCTATGCCTAACGAGTGCTTCTCAGCAATATTCAGTGCTCTAAGGGGAAGAGGAGGTCTCTGGAACTAAAAACAGCCCAGCAGGTGTTGCAGCTGACCCACAGAACCAACCCATGACTGTATCAGTCACCTCGATACAAAAGAAGAAATACACAAACAAGTCTCCTCCTCCCTACAGGCCTGCATTTCATCTGTGAAGGAACTGACCTGGAAGGTCCAGAAAATTGAAGACAACCAGTCCTACTCTCCATCTATATGGGGCCGTCTCAGCTGTTGGAAGCAAATGCCCCCCTGCCCAAGAGAGAATACAGAAAGTACACCCCACGTGGCACCTTGTGGTTCTATTCAGATGAGTTCTAGGGGAAAGCAATTGTGAAAGGGGAGTCAAAGAAAAATGTCACTCCAGTATCTAGCAGGAAATGCTCCAGACAGAACAGAAGAACTGATCTTATGTCCAACACTCTTGAGGGAACTTCCAAGTCATTTTTTCAAGAAATGAGCAACTCCGATCAGGATTAGAGGAACCCTGCCTCTAGCCAGGTGGAAAAGGACAATCAGATTTACTGGACTGTGTGGATCTAATGGCCTGGCATGTCAGACCCACAGAAGTACGAAGCTTTAGTCAATACTGGTGCACAGTGTACCCTAATGCCATCCAGCTGTAGTGGGGTCAAACCAATCTGTTTGACAGGGGGATACCAGCAGCTCACTGTACTGGAAGCTGAAGCGAGTCTGACTGTGAAGGCGTGGCATGAAGACACCATTGTGACTGGCCTAGAGGCCCTGTGCATCCTTGGCATAGACTATCTCAGGAGAGGATATTTCAAGGACCCAAAAGGGTACCAGTGGGCCTTGCCTGGGCTCTCAGAGAAGCCTTCTGTGGTGGGGTTGATGCAGGTAGAAGAGCAGCTGCCAGTTGCTACCACAATAGTGCACTGGCAGCCAGAATGCA
>NW_008607840.1:1583-1992 GCF_000691845.1 Merops nubicus
TCTGGGGGGGGCAGCCAGTACACCTGGAATCGACTGCCCCAGAGGTGGAAACACAAGCCCACCATCTGCCATGGCCTGATCCATACTAAACTGGAGAAGGGTGGAGCGCCAGAACACGTGCAGTATATTGATGACATCATCATGTGGGACAACGCAGCAGAAGAAGTCAGAGAAAGGGAAGAAAATTGAAAATACTCCTGAACACAGGTTTTGCCACAACCTTACTTCATTTTAAGGGACCTGGATGAGAGATCCAGGTTTTAAGAATAAAATGGCAAGATGGGCATTGTCAGATCCCAACTGATATAATCAAAAAGATCACAGCCATGTCCTCACCAACACAACATGCTAGAATACAGGAACCCCAGTTGCTCAGCGTCACGGTTTAGGGTCAGAGCATCCCCCAGAC
>NW_008607841.1:0-40068 GCF_000691845.1 Merops nubicus
TATTTTATTTTATTTTATTTTTTTCTTTCTGGGTCTTTTCTAATTTCATTGCCTTGGTAATGATTTGGTAACTTGTGTTTCCTCAGAGATCCTCTAGTGGATCCATGTCCCTTTTTATTTTCTACAACAGCAGTCAGGTTTTTACCCTCTTTCCTTGTTAATGTAGCTATAAATCAAGGCTAGCTATTTGCATGGATATTACTTTTCCTTTGGTATCAGGAATGTTTGGAAGTTTCACACATTGTTATCCTATTGGTGTAACTATAAGAGCTACTGATGCACCTTCAACTTGAAACCTCCTCAGACCCCTAAAATCCATATGCTGACCTGGGGCTTTCTGCATGATAACCCAAGTCTATGTTAGCCTCTGTCTCCAGCTGGCCATAATGAGAAGCTGTATCTTCTGTAGCCAAACATCTAGGTCCCAATCTTGCAGCAGTCCTGCGTTCTCCAAGGACAGCTCTTTGGCACCACTCCTGTCCCTATGTACCTTCATGACCTCAGAAAAATTCTCCAAATATTGTGGATTTGAGAAGTCAGTGCCATACGTAATGCTGTTTTTGTAGAAGATGAGGGGCAAGCATCATGAAGCTTTTGCTAATCAGGAAAATAGGAATTTGAGAGATCTGGGAGAGCAGTGTGTCTGCTGCAGCCTGTCCTGTACTGAAAAATGCCAGTTGTGTTGGTGTTGAAAATCTGTTTGAAGTGGGCTAGAAACAGTCATTACATGTGCAGCAACTTCCTCCTGTTTGTTTTCCCAAATACTGCACAGCTTCTTCAAACTAAGCATTCAGTGAGGAGCCCCCTTAAACGAAGCTAAGGAGCTGGGTGTTGTAGTTGGGGGACAGCACATGTGGGATGCAGCTTCTAAAGAGAAGAGGTGTGAAAGCCTGCCTGTGTTCCTCCAAATCCACTGAGCCTGGGTCCTCAGGCCTGGTGCCTGCTGTCTCCAGCCACGATGGGTTTCCAGGCTCTCCTGCCGTTCACAGCACATGGCCATGGGTGCCATGTCTTCTGTGGCCCTTGAGAAATTGTTCCCAGGCTTGGCTGGTCAACTTTGGTGGTGGTGGATGCCCTGACCTCAACGCGGTTTGTTCCCCTCTGTCCTCATTCCCCCTCCTCAGGGTTCACCTGAGGACTTTGAAGCAGTGCGTATACTTTCCTCCAGGTCTTCATAAGCCCTGTTGGGGTAGGGTTTCTCACACCGACAGAAAGGGGAGGATGGTTGGCCTCGAGAGAAAGAAAGGAGAGCTTTTCTGCACGTAACCTCTAGTTGCTCAGCCCAGACATTAGTTTAGGTGAGATTTGAAGCAGATTGTTATCATAGCTAGCTTGTCAATGCTACATTAAAAGCACTGAGCTTAAAAAGAAAAAGCTTCACAACCGTCCAGGAAATGTCCACAAGATGGGGTCCCTCTCCTTGACTGTCATGAAGAGGCTTTTTAGAGGATTTGTCTCTAATTACAATAGTCAACACTCCAAATAGTTCTTCTCAAATCCTGCAGTAGAGGTACACCACTGTAAGAGGAAAACTGGCCTCCTACCAGGCTGTACCAAGCAAAGCTGCTGACTGTTGTTCTTGCGTGCAGCGAGACGCTGAAGCCTGCTGGGTTATGATAAAAGGTGGAATGTCACCTTGTCCTTAGGACTCTGGAGTTCTTCAAAGGGAGCCTTAGTTGTGATAGAACATTGTCACACCCTGCATTTTATTTTGCACTACCAAATGTTTATTGGTTTATCTCCTGTACATGTCAAAATCGGATTGCTTTGGGATATCATTAAAACTCGATAAACCAATGAGTTGGAAGAAGTATGATTTGCATTGTACCCTGAAGGTATTCTCTTCATGCTTGCTCATCGAGTGAGAACTTTTTTCTCCTACAAATAAACAGAGGTATACTGAGCTGCTTAATGGAATTTTAACCATAACAAACAGTATTAGTTCCAAAATGCTGAGTTAATCTCCTTGCAGTTCTTGGCTATTTAAACTTAATTGGCCAAACAGTGCAAAATCACTTTGAAATGACTCAGCAAACTAAAACTGAATTCAGAGGGGACACACCTTAGGCAAACCAAGCATCTGGCCACTGAAGTAGTAGCATTCAAAGAATAGCAACTAGTAAATACGAACTTCTCTCATCCAAACATCGCCAGCACTCTTTTAAAGTAGGAGAAGTCCCTGCTGTCGTATGGACTATCATAGAGATCATATTTTCCAGTTTCTTGTTTGGCACTCCTGTCACTTCAGGATCAGGGCTCGCTGGATGAGAAGACAGGGAGTTGCTATCTTGATGACATGCCATAGAGGAAGCAGGAGAAGGGCTGATGAGGTGTTTCTGAGTAATAGGAAGAATAAATAGAGGGATGAAGGAGAAAGCACAGAAGTGTTTCAAGCTAGAGCTGTTTTGAGTCTTGGTACCTCTTTCCATGTTGATGCTGTAGCCCCAGGCTCACTAAGGCTGGAGGAGGGAGAACAGGATAGCTGCTGTTGTGTAGTGGCTACAATATCAGAAGTTCACAGATTGGACTCTCTGCCTAAACTGGGTCTTGCCAAAATTGTTTTGCTGTTTGGTTTTATTTTACAGAAGGGACTTATGTGTTAGCCTAAATCTTGAAACTGGTAATGGTAAAGCAAGGCAATGGAAATGCCAGCTCTGGGCTGTAAATATGTCATTGTGGGCCTGATAAAATGTGAGAAAGTATCTAAAACTGTAAGACTGTAAAGTATAGAGAATAATTTTTTGTAAAAAGGCAAGGCATGCAGCATTTTAAAGTTGTGATGAAATTCACACTTCATAAAGCTTTGAAAAAAAAGTCAAAAGAGATGGCAATACGGCTGATTTCTTAGGCAGAGGTCAAGCCTGAGTAGCAGATATGTTAAAAGTCTTCATGTGTCTGAGCCATGACAAGTTTGAACTGTATTTCATTTGAAGTTTCACAAATGCAAAGAACTTATCTCACCTACAAGTGCAAAGAGCTGATCTAAACTGCAAACATTGCCATATTCCCAAACTAACAACCTTCTGCTCACTAAATTTGTGGTGATTGAATTACATAGAGGTGAAAAATTTAATTCAATGAATAAGAAACTTTTAAAATAGTAGGCTTCTGCAAGTTTTATTTAAATGTATGTTAGTTGTATCAGATACATTCTACAGGGTGTGAGGAGACAAAAAGTGGTTTGCTTATGGTCTACTCAATATCTGTATTAATCCATTCTGTAATCTATTCTTATGTGCTTTACAAAATCTGTATCCATGTCAGTTTAATTATTATTTTTTACCAAGGATTCCCTCTGTTCAAAGAAAGGTTATGTTGTGAATTTTGGCATATTTGTAGGGACAGCCTTAGCAATACAAGATGATTTACCCGTTTCTGCAAATAATTTATAAACATGCTTGGTGTCATTATGCTTTAAAAAAAATGCTGATGCAGCATTTTGGTTTTGTTTATTAAAACTTGGCAATACTGTTACTTTTGCTTAAACACAGCTTGTGTCTTAACATGTATTTTAAAAAAAAATAATTTTAAAAGAAACAAGTCTTTTACTTAAATAGAAATCCATTTTTGTTGACTTACTGCTCAGATGAACTGCTTCTGATGGAAAACAGTCTGCAAGCATGGTGGTGGGAGAATTGTTCTAAGTCTGGTCAGATATACAGAGTGTATTTGAAGTCTCTGGCCTATGCTTAGCCTGAGATTTGGAAAAGATGCTTCTGCCTTGCTGTAAAGCTGGCAAAGCTGCAGTCAGTCTAACTGGCAAAGCAAACTCCAGCTGCACCGTTTGGAGACTATGGGGTGGTTGCTTGCAGAAGGTCAGCAGATGAGCTTTGTTCAGAAAAGGCGTTGTTGAGAGATGTCCTTACAGGGGGCCACTTCTCAGTACTGGGAACCTCACCATGTATCACCCCAAAGCACATTGTCCTGTGAAAAGAGCATAACTGGTATAAAGAGGAAAGATATGGAATGATCTGTTTTGCTGTTCACTGTCTTTATTTTTTATTTTTTTTAACACCATATACCAGATTATACACATTAGTAGCAGAGGAATCGAAGAGCGGAGCAAGTATTGGAGCAAGTATAGTGTGTAACTCCTAGAGAAATACATTTGCTGATTTACCTTCTTTGAGTTTATTTATTAGAACTCCTAGAGATGCCAGTTAGTGATTGGCTCCCTGGGAAAGGGCTGTATTTGGCAGGGGGTACAAGGGACCAGAAAAGTGCATGTAAGCACTAGCAGCAGTCTTGGATTCCCCGTGGAGGAAGGGAAAGAGGATATTCACAATGAAAATTTGAAGGGAAAAAGTAGTCAGAAAAGCAACAGGCTGACAGGGGGGTCTCACAAGAGTAACAGCAAAAGGTTACCAGGTGTCAGCTTGTGAGGCGAGCTGTAAGACTACACAAGAGGAATGGTTGTGAATCACAGTGTGTGGGGACATCACATGGAAATGTAGTTACCACATTCTGGATTGCTCCAGGCCCAAAGCTAGGAGTGGTGGTCTGACATAAGCCCTTATTCTGGTCTTACTGCACTCCTAGGTTATCCTGACGGACCTGAATTCGTGAATGTTTATGGAAATCAGAGAGGGCTGGTGTCAAGAGCTTGTTTACACTAAACACCTGGAGCTTTCACTTCTAACCTTGCAGTATCAAGTAGGTATTACTAGATGTCTGGAGGGGACTGTGTCAAGATTATAACCCATAATCATAGCTGTTAATGCAGATAAATTAAATTACTATTTGTGTTTTTTGCTTTCTTGCAGATTCCTAGACGACTAATGAATCATTCCCATGCCCATGTGATATTTGAGACAGGTTTGACTTTGAAGGAGGCTGTGGGCAAGAAAGAGCAAGTGGAGGACATCAAAGCATATGTCTGTAAACTACCTGCCAGCACAGACAAAGCTGTGATTGTGATTCATGAGATATTTGGATGGCAACTCCCAACCACCAAATACATGTAGCTAATGGACACATGTAAGAATTCTTTTCTTTTCTGAGAAATCCTACTCTTTTTGATTTCTAGCATTACATTAGAACTGTTATTCCCACACGTGAGCGGAAATATTATCGGGGGAGTTTGGGTGGTATATTTTCATAATACAAAAGCACAAAGGAACATTGCTGTGAAATGTTGCAGAGTACAGCATGCTTCCTTCACACTTTGCTGTTCACACAAGTGACTGCACATATAGAATGCACAGAATATTGAAAACACAATGCTATAGAAAGTGATACCGATAAATTACCCAGCAATGTGGGTTTAAAAAATAGTGTGCTCTGAAACAGAATTGCGTAGTCTGTTTTTAGAAGTCTTTTTAAAATAGTCACTCAAGCTAAATTACATTCTGTGATTTTGAAAAATTGTCATCAGCAGAAATATGAATGGCTGTTGTATATTTTGAATATCGTATTGAATATGCATATTGAATATATGCATATGAATGACTCATACAATCGCCATTCCCTCTGCAGATTTTTCACACTCATTTTCAGTGCCCTGCAGCAGTTACATTCCAAAGTGCAGCAATATCTTGCACTAACCAGATATGCTGCAAAGCACTTCATTTGCAGTATACATTATAAACATTCCTATAGGGTTGGTACTGACCTGAAATTCCAAAAAGCAACCCTCCACCTAATTCTGTAGTGGTCTAGTTTGGAAAGATGGTGCCTTCAATGCTCTCAGCCTATGGAGCCTAGTGGAAGACAGATGTCAGCAGACTCTTGCCATGTGGCTAAGCTCTCTGTGGAACTCTGTGGCTCTGAGAGATAAAGATACCACTTTTGTGAGGATTAGGATGATGGAAAAATGAGTTTGTCTACAGTCTGCTCCTTTCTTCTGTCTTTCCTGACGACATGACATCCACAATTCTACACCATGATTGGAAGTGTGCTTTTCTTGTGACCAAATGCAATCATTCTCACCATGAAAATGCATTCATGAGACTAGATGTACACCTTTCATGCTGTACAGGATACCAGCAAATGGCCAGTATGTCAGTGTGCTTCCTTATTACAGCAAGAGCCCGCTCAGTCAGAAGTACCCAGTGGCTGATGAACTGGTATTTTTCCACACTACCTTACTTCCTGTAACTTTTCCCTGTGATTCATGACATATCATATTTTTTGTAGTACCTTCTTTCCCTCCACCTGTGCTGCTAATACCACAGTGGTCAAGGGGAGAAGGCTGGTGTTTCCATTGATCTAGGCAGGAAGAGAGCTGGGAGTCTTTGGGCAGCAGTGTTTGAATGGAGGGAGGCTATGTGTGTCTCCTTGATGGTTTCAAGATGCTGCTGAACTGGTGAACCGATGTTTATTGAGAGAAAAAGTTGGATTTTTATCCTAGTGCATTAAGGGATGAGGAGCTATGAGAGCTGTGATTCAGAGGCTGCATTACAACTGATGGCTTGTACTGTCTTACCAGGTTAGTCTGTGTGGGGAAGAACCTGTTCTACATAGGCTTGGGAAGGTTCATTTTCAAAGCTGTAGCTTTCGGACAAGTACTTATCCAAACGCTGTGCAGTTTTGCCCATACCTTTCCAAACACAAGTATGCTGTGGATGTCACTGTTTTTTTTTTTCACAGAAATGATCAAGTACAATAAAAAAAAAAATAAATAAAAATGCTTGTAACGTATTTTAGTCTGCTTTAAGCCAAACTGTCATTTCACCATTATCATTAAGATGCATATGCTGTCCCTGATAAAGGCATTTAATAAATGAAAGATGATCATTGTTTCCCAGGGTTTGGGCACCTCTGTGATGCAGGAAGTCTTTAGTACCGAGTGGACTCTTATGCCTCTTCCTGTTTTCCAGCCACCAAATGTTATCTACAGTAAAATACTCCTCCCTTTCCTCCCATACACTTTTCTTTAACTTGTTCTTTGCTGAGCTCAGTCAATCAGGTGTTTGATGTTTTTCCTAGCTCATAAGTAAGCCTCATTATGTGCTCTGTAGTAAACAACTATTTTATGTAATTGTTTAAATGGAACCCATTAATGATGGATTTATGTTAAATGGTATTTTGTTGTATGCAAAATCCAAAATTGTTGTAACCAGGACCTAGTCTGATCATCTTCTACAAGACAATCTATTGTTTTACTGTGTATAGTTTCAAATTATGTGCTCATAACATCCAAAGTAATAGGGATAAAAATATTAACATTTTCTGGATTTGTAATACGAATTGTATTAATTGGTTTAGTCATTGAAAAAAGCCTATGATGTTTTCTATAAAAAGCCTATAAATGGTTTCTAAAGCTCATAGGCATTTCTGTAGAATACTTAACAGTGATATTTAAAAGCGTTACTTTCTCAGGAAAAAGAAATCAAAACAAAATTATGTCTGGATAGAAACTTTCCATGCTATGAAGGGCCAAAAAACCCTCAGTATTTGATCAATTAATTCCGTTTTTATTTTTGTGTGTCTGTCTGTGTGTGCAGAGCAATATATTCAGACTTTTTTTTTTTCAGGAAGAGAAGCTTGGAAGCCCTCTGACGACTGGTCCAAGTTTGATGATTGTCTGAAAACTCAAGATGCCAGGAAAAGAAACAAGTAAGACGGTTATCACATTGCTTGCTGCTGTCAGATATTGCCTTTCTCCCTCTCTCTTTTTATTTTTTGTTGTTTGACATTGGATGCAGCTAATTTGCCAGTGAAGGTGACCTTTTTTAATGACTCCTTAGAAGTGGGTGGAATCAGTGACCTTTCATTTTGCCTTGAACAGACTTCAAGGACGATGCTCTCAACAGTGGCTTAGTGAAGAGTTTTGTCATCTGATGTTGATAACATAGACTCCAAGTTGCTTCCTCTGCGTCACATGGCTTAAAAATGATCAATGACAAGAGCAATAAGAAAGTGTATTTCTCATCTTGAGTCTCTGTAACAGACTGATACCTTACAAACTTGTATGGAAAGAAGGAAAGAGTTTTGGATTGTTCCGTAGCACTTGCCCAGCATGATGTAAGTAGTCCCGAGTGGCTGACAGCTGGATCATCTGTTGTCAGGGCACAGTGGGGGCTGGCAGCTCCCTAAGGGACAGGGTGCTGGGAGCCAACAGGAGTATCATTTCTTCCCCTTCCATGTGCAACACTGTCTGAGCATATATCATCACAGACCTGTCACTAGCAGAGGTGACGTGCTGACACAGAAAGAAGCTGTTGGCAAGACAGCTACTGAGAAGGGGTCAGACTAATTAGAGACCAAACTAATTTACTACCTGGGAGAGCTAATACCTTTCTTGAACTGTTGGAAATAGATATGTTGAAGGTTGCTGGGCTTAGGTATTTGGTGAGAGTGTTATGTGAGACATAACTGAATCATTTCCAGAGAATTCCTGTCTTGGAGGGGTCTGTTGTCGTGGAAACTTTTTAGTTTGGAATCTGTCCCCTCTCTTCTGCAATGGGATGGAAGGATTTGGCTCTGCCTAGCATTTCTTACAGATGATTCACATTTCAAGTGCCAGCTCCAGTGAAGAAATAATTTTTTTGTACTTAATATGCTCTGTGTAGATTTATGTGTTGTCAGATGGTGTTGTATTTGCAAGGCTGATGTATTGGTGGTGTGTACAGCTTGCGTGCCCCAGGGGATGAGGAACTGGGGCTGAAGAGACAGTCTTGAGGTGATAGAAAAGACTTTTAACTGCTACCTCTCTCCCACCAATTCTTTCTCTTTAGTGCTTCTGCACGATGACACCTGCTTTAGGGGTAAATGGGCGTTTTCAGAGTACAGCACCTGGGCAAGGCATATTTCAAGCTTCATTGTAAATTCTGAAAACATCTACAATACTTGTTGCATTGACTTTCCTGCAGCAAATATCTAGGATGCTGACTGAGAGTTATCAGCATTTTGATTGTCTAATGAACAGTATTCTCTAGAGAGGTTTCATTTTTTTTTTCTATCTACATTTACAAAGCGAAAATTTATCCACCTTCTCAGGTAATTTTAAGCTTTTCTAACTTTTATGTAAGTGTTTAATCAGTCTTCTACTTTCCATCCCCTTAGGTTTCCTTTGATGTATATTATTCATGTTGCATTTTTATTTGATTCATTTTTTTTTCCTTTTTCTCTTTCTGATGATTTCAGATTAGCAACCCCTACTATTTTTCTGATATAATGATTTGAAGTATGGGAAAGAAAACATAGTATGATGTGGGGACACTTGAGTGCATCTCTAGATTTTCTTTTCATGTTTTCAAATGCTGGTTTTACTATGGGTGCTTAATTTACGTTTGCTGTACATCACCTGGTGATGACATACCTGGAATTAGAGGCTGGTGTATCTCTCTATGGTGAGTAAATACAAGATGTAATATAAGCAGGTACACATGCATATGCACATTGTGTAGCTTCAGTACTTGATCTGGTATTACTTCTTCAAATCAAGCTATGAACCGACGAATAAAGATATTTTCAGCAGAGTAGGAAGGATATTAAACAAAGAAGATAGTGCTGAGAACCTTTGTTCCTAGTTTCAGAATGGGTCATAGCAGCCCTGTCTTTTATTTCAGGTCTAGACAGACATACATGTCCTCTGGTCACCTTCTCAGTTTAGCTCCCTTTTCCTGTTTACTACTGTTCTGCAAGTTGCAGAGCCAGAACTTGTCAGGAGCAGTGTTATTTTTGCTCTAGCTACTCTGTAAAGTTAGATCATGGCTATTTTAACACCAGCTTTCCTTACATGCACTGCTCAAGAAGCTGGGATAGCTAAACTGCCCTTTGTAAATGTTCTCAGAAAGTAAATTTTGGACTACTTAGTAAAGCATTGACTTTCCCAGTCAGTTCAAAAGAACTCAAGTGTGTATGTATAGAAGGCATCTTTCAAGTCTTATTAATTCAGATAATCAGCCTGTATCTTAAGAAACTGGCTTAAATACAGTTTTGATTTAGGAAGCTGTTCTTCTAGGACCCATGGTTACAGTATGTTGGAAGTAAAACTAGTACATATGTCTGCATATTGCATGCAACATGAAACCTTTTCATTGCAGAACCAAAGTGCTGTATTTGAATCTGGATTTCACCTTAAAAGGCAATTGAGTAGTTGGGGTTTTTTTTGTTTTTTTTTTTTTGTTTGTTTTTTTTTTTTGTTTTTTTTTTTTTTTTGTTTTGTTTTTTTTTTGTTTTTTTTTTTGGTTTGTTTTTGGTTTTTTTTTGTTTGTTTTGTCTGTTGGTTAACGTTTTCTAGGACTAATTAAAGATTCCAGTTATATATCAAATCTTTTGAACCCTATAATTTTCATTTTTGCTGAAAAAGATTACTTCATTCCCCTTCATAAAATATGGTAATAACCTCTGTCTTCTTTCATTTCTGCATGTTTAAATAACCATCCTGAATAGGGAACAAAAACTCAGCCTCATAATAGCGCTTGAAGGTCAAAAAATAAACACAAAAATGGAGGTAGATATTAAAAGGCTAATGAAACCTATGCAAAGAATGACAACGAGATTTTTTTTTCCTCAGTCTCTTCTGTAAAAGTATGGCTAGTAATGCAGATAATGAAGTTATATCGAAATCCCATTGCTTTTTTGGAGCACCTTACTGATGAGCTATCCTTTGCTGTATGACTTTTTTATCCATCCTAGGAACCTGTGAAGCATGTAGAATATGCCAAATTGCATTCATAGGTGTCTGTTAGAAGCTTTTGGTTCAGCTGTAGTGTATATATTGTCATATATTTCACATATAGGAAATACTTTTGTTATATCCATACCTTTGCAGGTTGCTTGATCTGCCTTTATGCTTTAACAAATTTTCCAGACCCTTACTATAAAGGTGTTTTTTCTTTACATAAGTTTACTTTTAGTTTTGCCCATATGGAGCTTGGCTGTTAGTGTCTAGCCTGAATGACAAATTCAGGAGTTGAATCATGAATAAAATGATGAGTGACAGCATGGAGTACGGTTATATTAATATATCTACTACTATGGTATATATTACCCATCACCTTGCTGGAGTTGAAGCTTAAGAAAAATGGCAAAGTTTATTATGAAATTAAAATTTATCCTAGACAAACTCATGGTTTGTAGTCATTGTACATTGCAGAAGAGAAGATACCAATCCTCAAGATAAGCCTTATATTGAGGAAGGAAGAAAGGATGTAATCAACTAGCTGAATAAACACATTTAAAAGAAGAGCAAGCAACTTAATTTGTAATGCAATTATATAATACACTGTGGAGATTTTCAGTAACATATTTTAGAAAAATGAAGGGAGAGTTTGTTGAAATAGAAATCAAAGAAAAAAGCAAACAGAATATTTTAGGCTCTTTTCTCACTGGATTCTAATTGACACTATCATGTTTTATTCTTTGAGGAAGTCTTAGATTTCACCTAGCAGTGTCATGTTTTAATATGCTGTGAAATATTCTCCAGTTCCTTGAGATTTGTCTTAATGCTTGAAATGTTAAGCTAATGATTAATTAACCTATTTGTGTATTATGGGCACTGTTCATCTAAGTTCTACATAAATCACAAGTCCAAAATTTAGGAACACAAATACATTGTTTGGTGAAGCTCATTTTGAGACACTAGGCTTTTTTGACTTGTATCCTGGTGGCAGAATTGCATTTAACAGGTGATGTAAGAGGGCATATCTTCTTTCAAAATTTGTGACTATTCAGAAGAGGTACTCCTTCCTCAGAGTACCTTTGGTTCTGTCAAGCTCTATAGATGATTTCCTAGTCAGGTTAGGAATTCAGAAGTGCAGTACAATCTGCAGACAGGGCATTTTGATGTGTGCCTAGCAACGAGGATTGCTGCTTAAAGGAGAAATGTTTAGTTTTTGCATAATGTGTCTTATGTAATTTTTCCATTGATGGTACGACAAAAGTCTCTGTGTTGTATCAGCTCAAGATTGCATCTACCTCAGCACCCAAACTCCAGCAGTGGCCAGCAGTGAATTTCCCCTCTCACTCCACATCCTGGCAACCAGCAGTTCAGGGAATTCCTGAGCTGGATGTTGCCACTGAAGCAGTGTGTCAATGGCCATGGATGGAGTTAGCTTCTCTGGATTTGCCAGTCCCTTTCTGAGCCTGCCTGAAATGTTGACCTCTAGTGCATCTTACGACAGTGACTTCCTTGGTTTAATTATGCCCCATGGGGAGGAAGTCTTGTGTTCATTAGTCTGAAACCAGCTGCCTCATGTCTTCACTGTGAGCTAGTACTTTTAAAATTCTAAGAAAAAAAAAGAAGAAAATGTATGTCCCTTTTCACCTTCTCAGTGCTACTGATAAATACTGCTATGTGATTTAATGGGGAAGAGTAATTCAAGAAAGTCTTAATTTTACTAATGACAATCTCTCAAATTAAATATATTATCAGAGAAACATACATTTTGGTCTGTCTGGTGTAAAAATAGTCAACAGTATTAATTAACCATTTCTCAATGGAACTTTAATTTCTTTTGCTTTTTCCCATCCATGTTTTCCTCCTTTGCATGCTGCTAATGGTCCCATGCCTTTACCGTGGGAAGATCTTCAGAGAATTCTGGCCTGAGACTGCTGATAAACTGTTGCTTTTCACATGATACCATCTATATGTCATATATTAATCCAGCTGTTACCCAAGTGATACAGCTGTCAGAACACATTTTTCCAGAAGGAGGCAGAAGAATGGAAGTTTATTGTACCTTTGTTATCCCAGTGTAAAATCTGGATAACTCCACATTACTGGCGTTCCTTTAGCATTAGAAGGTTAACTAATGTGGCAAAGGACAATCAGGTCGTATATTTAGAGAGCAGCAGTCATTCACAAATACTGAAAGGGCGTGTACGCTGTAACACTCACACCAGCACTAAGCGAACGGGAAAAAACCAAACTGAGAAGCAGCATTTGTTTGAAGTGAAAGGGTACCTACGATTTACTTCAAGTACAGCCAAGTCTTCATGGTGAAACTGCAAGTCACTGAGTAAGAGCTGGAAAGGCAAGGTCCAAAAGAGGTATGTCTGTCTTTACAGTACAAAGTGCAACCAACCGCACGTACGGATGTTATGAATGTCTTCAATTACATTTTGACTTGTAAGTAAAAAAACGGCATGGATTGCCTATCAAGGAACATGAAACAACAGGATATCAAATTAAAAGCCATTTAATTTCTAAATTTTAATGTTAATATGAAGGTAAAAGGAAAGAGTCATGGATAGGGAAGAGTTTCCGGAGCCACATTACTGTGACTAAGGGAGTGGAAATGTGGTTAAGCAACTCCAGCGGAGAGAAAGTTCTGCAAGCAGGGCTGTCATTTCTCTTTTCTAGGAATGGTTTAAACTACCTTTTCCTCACATTTATTTCACTACTGTTCTTTGAAGTTCCTATGGATTTTCTAAGCTCCCTGCGTGCTATAACTTGTTCATAGTATACATAGTATAAATAGTATATATGCTCACGGTATATGAGTCGGAAACACCAAAAAACCAAACCAAAACAAAAGGATTGGGTTTTGAACCTTATGGCTTCACTCTGGAATTCTTTGGTGGGCTTTTCTTTCTTTCCATTCATTTGACTTTGTTTTAGGAATCATGAATAAATAGCATTGATAAAGCTCTTTAGAAGATGGGAAAACAGCTCATATATGAGCACTAAATTGTAAGGCTGGTCACTTTCCCAAGGCAAAAGTGTGCTAGATCAATGTGGAGTTAGTGCTACTTTTTAGATGTGCCTCTGAGGAAACAGGGAATTTTGAATTGCTACTATCCTTAGATATATAAGCTCTTTAAAGAATAATCCTAATAATCCAATCAAAATAAAACCAGGATAATGGGACGGATACAAAGATCAGGCAGTCAGCTTAACTCAAAAGGAAAAAAAAACATAGAAAATGTCCCGTGATGGAATAAAAGTGTATCAGCATTTCAAACACTTATTGCAATGATACAGAGAGCAATCTACAAAACTTTTACTATTTCACATGTTATTTATTTTCAGTCTGAAAAAGAAAATATTTTTCCTACATGACATAAGCTTTTTCTTGTGTAGACCTTTGAAGCGATGTCTATCCTTCGCTGCCTCAGGCTGCTGGGAGCTTTAGTTGTGTCTTTTACTAGAGGATGAATAGTCTAATGAAATATTAATGCCAATGTAATGTTTAGAAGTGATACTATCCCAATATATAAAACAAAGGAACGGCCTATAATAAAAAAAATTCTGTCTAAATGAATTGTTCAGCTAAATCAACGTTTCCTGAGCTGAAAAGACCTCCAATGCTTGATAACTTTTTTGTGTACGTTAAAAAGGTTTGCTACTCAGCTATAGCTCAGAGTACTCCTCCCAGTAGCACACTGCCTACACTTGCAGTGGCTTTAAAAAGGGTGAACTTTTAACTTTGTGAGTGTGTGATACCCAAAGATAAACTTGCGTAACTTATTTGAAGAAACCTGATCCTTGCACTCACGCTTTTCATTTAGTGAGTTAGCACTTTCTTTTGGGGTCATATTCAGCGGCAACCATCCTCCTTGAGCTCTTGCAACTCACCTCTATTATCTTGCACACTTGAGGTGCTGCAGGTACAGGTGTTTTCTTTTTTTTTTTTCCTTTTTAACTTTCACAGCTTTTCTTCCTGATAAATGTAAAATGAGTCTGACTCAGCATGTTTGGGCACTTTAATTTTATTTACATGCTTTTTTAAAGAGTGCATCCTTATTTAAATACTATCAGGAGGCTGCTTTCTTCCCTAATTGTTTGAGATGATGGTTCAGAAACCTTTTGTTTTCTCTCCTGAGGTGAGAAAGACCTCTCAGGAAGAGGATTCAGGAGAGTCTATTGACAGCGAAAGAGCCACACAGCAATATTTTTATATTTTTCTGGTTGTAGGTACAATTTTCTAAAAATTATTGTTTGGTTTTCAAATAAATGCTCAAGTGTTTGTAGGTGGAGATGGTGGAAAACCAAGGCCAAGGTTTACAGACCGTCCTAAAAGAATAGCTTTGGTGGATGTAAAAGAAAGGGATCCATTTTTTAAGGAATGTTTCAGTAGCATCTTAGAAATGGAAGAAGATACTGTTTGTATGCATGCTATGGCAAACATAGAAACACTGATGTTTTGACTGTGCTACAGAGCCTGCAAGTCTATAGGGTTTACAAACCACAGGGGCCAACAGGCTTATGTCTGGAGCTCATCTGCTATATCTGCACCTTTAAATATTTCACGTTTTACATGTTGCTTTACATTTTACCACATAATTTAAATGTTTGCAATTAAAACCTTTAAGAGTATATTGAGTGGTAAAGGCATTGTGTTTGTGTTTCTGGAGTTCCCTTTAATATTCAATTGCTGGTTTTGTTATATTTTCTGATTTTGATCTAATAAAAAGGAAATAGTTTGTGAATGGAAAACTAGTTATCTACTCTTTCCTATTATATATTTAAATTGTATTTTGTCTTATGTGCTTGTCTATTAATGCATTTTTTCCTGGTTGACTTATTTTAAATTAGAAGTGCTACATGTGAGATTATAATACGTGGGAAAAAAACCCAAAACCTCTGGGTGGATATGGCTTATTAAAAAAAAAAAAAAAAAAAAAAAAAGAGAGGATTAGTATAAATATGAGCCTAGATTTAATACAGCTTTCAAATAAGATAGTTTGTCTTGAATTAATCTGTGAAAATGAAATCTCACAGGATCTGGCAACCCTAGCCTTGATGATATACTGAATTTTAAAGTCTGCAAATCCAGAACATCTTGGTCCCCGGAAATCTGAGCAAATCTCCTGGCTGTAGGGTTGTTTGCTTGTTTGCTTGCTTGCTTGCTTGCTTTCCTAAAGCTGTCCCTTTAGTGCCACAACAATTTAAGTGCCACTAGTTCAGGGACCTCGTTTCTCCATTTCTCTCCATGAGTATATTTAGCGTAGTCAAGTTTAGACATCCTTGTTTCTGTACTAGCAAAGTTTTCTTACACGATTTTTCTGTAAAGAGTTTGGGTAAAGCTTTATCTAAATTCTATCCGTGTTCTTTAACAATTTGGAGATGCTCTGTGAATATTCAGATTGGTTATTCAGGTTATTTTGCACCAAAGTGAAGTCAGTTCAGCCAGTTGGTTAGCTTAAGGTCAATGGCATAAAATCATTAACTTGAAGCCAAGGAGCTACATAAGTCTGTTTTAGGTTCTGCCTGCATTTTTTGACCTTTGTGAAGTACTTGTTTATTTTCATTTAAGCAATAGTTTGTAAAACATTAGCCATGCCCTACTGTTACCTTCTTGGCTGAACTTAAAGATTTTTCCCTTGCACTCAATTTTCTTTTTCCTATATCGGAGTTTGAAAGTATTCCTATTTAATGTTAAATAAATGTGACTTTATACTCTGGCTTTCAATGGTATGTTTTTCTTGGCATCTTCCTTAAGTATCCTCCTTCAAAAGTCTGCAATATATGAGGCTAAAGCTGGTTTAGAAGAAGGATTTCTTGAAACTGAAGAAGTCAGCTATGGAACATTTTAATTCTTTGGAAGAAAATATCACATTTAATTTAATTGTAACTATATCTTTCTACACAGTAGCTGTTTTGTTGTTTGTTGTTGTTTATTTTTATTTTTTCCTTCAAAATGTGAAGTTCTGTATTAAGCCTTTACAGTCCTTCCTTACAGGAGGTTATTAATTCCTGAAAAGGATATACATATGGTGAAGAGTGAAAGAATTGGCTTCATTGCTACTTAAATAATTTGCGAGTGTTGCCTGGCTGCTTGGTCATAACTTTATTTTTACTGTATAACTTACCATAGGGCATGGAAGTCTTAGTTATGTACCAGGTCTCCGATGAAGAGTTCATAACATAATTAACTCTAACAAGATTATTATTTATAAAAAAGAACCCAGTGAGCTTATTGACTAACGTTGCATTTTATATCTAACAGTAATCAGCATATTCACAATATTACTGTAACGATTCAAATATTCAGCCGTCTATGATACCAATGTATTTTGATCTTTTCCAGCATGGTATGCTGTGGTATTCACAACTGAATGTTTTTTGCTCTTTAGTATCACACATGGCTAATGAATCACGGCCCTGCCCATGTGATATTGGAGACAGGTTTGACTATGGAGGCCGTGGGCAGGAAGTGCAAGTGGAGCACATCAAGGCGTATGTCTGCAAACCAGCTGCCAGCACAGACAAAGCTGTGATTGTGATTCATGATATATTTGGATGGCAACTCCCAAACACCAGATACATGGCTGATATGCTAACAACTAATGGATACATGTAAGAAATACAACTGTTTTCAAAGAACCTTTGTAATAAGAAAGTTTGTTGAACCAACTTTTTCCTTTTTTTTTTTTTTCTCTCTAAGCCAGACAAATGCAAATAATTTCATAGGCTTTCCTTTAATATTTCTCTAAAGCATTTCCTGTTTGTAAATACATTGTAAGAAGTCTCACATAGTTGAGCAGTCCTACTGTAACAAGATAGTAGGCAGGCACAGAAGAAGAGAGGGGAAATAGAGAAAAATCTTATTCTGCATCTTTCATCCTCCATGAGCCCAAAGCAGCCTGCTTCCTTCCTCCAGATGTAGCATCTGTGCCACTTTGCTCTTAGGGAAAAAATTCCAGAGAAGCTGAAAGTCATTCTGTGAAGGTGAAGTGTATCAGCTTGCACCAAAGAAAGAAGTTTCTCTCATATGTGAAGAGCATATAGAGTATCCTCTTTCCTCTAGTACTGGGTTAACATTAGTTCTAAGCTAACCATATGTACCATGTAAATCGTAGGGTTTTTAAAACAAATTTGGTAGGAACCCACTAAGGATTTTCAATTTCAGTTAACAACTCGTCTAATTAATTAATTAATTTTAACAAGGCAAAATGTATATGGAAGTTATACTAACTCTTCTTTGTAGACATAGAAAAATAATGAGGGTTGCTTGTACAGTGCTTTGATGTAGATTAAATTCTCTGTATATTCAACGATACGAAGTTGTTGTATAGTACCTATGGACTTCCCTTTAATCCTTTCTCAGTATTATTTCATGAGCATAAAATGTTTTCATTTTTCTTGCAGAGCCATCTGCCCAGATTTTTTTGTGGGACAAGAAGCTTGGAAACCTTCTAATGACTGGGCATCTTTTGATGTCTGGCTGAAAACCCGCAATGCCGGCAAAATAGACAAGTACAATTGTTGTTCCTTGTCCAGCGAGTGGACATCCTTCTTTTGCAGGATTTTTTTTCCCCAGTAAAGATGGAAAATTAGATTCTAAGTTATTATTGGTTCATACAACCGGATGTCCACAAACAGAAATTTCATGTGGCTTGTGGGTCAAGCTTATGGTTATGTGAGGGGTGCTTTTTGGAGAAAATTAGAGCTTTGAACAAGAATAAAAGTGCCCACTGTTTACCTGTGCAGAGAGTAGAAGTGAGATGAATGACTCAAAAGAAAAGAACTAGCAAAGGCTAGACAATATAACTCGTTCCTTCCACTTCAATTTGACTCAGTACCCCCAGGCAGGCACAACTTCAATGGATTTCAGATAGGATGCAGACATAGTCACCAAGCACTATTTAACTTGGGAACATTGGTCCTGCTCCCCATCAAATCTCAGAGGGTTCAAAACATACTACTTTCCCATTCTTCTAGCTATATTTTTCCTGGTTTTGTCTGACAGGTAGCTTGATTACATAATGTTACTGGTGATTTTGAAGCAACAATTTCAAATTTACTTCCATAAAATATTTCATAAAATATTAGTCTCCCTAATGACAAATAATGGGATTCTCTTGACTGGCTGTGTCTCTTAAACTTATATTTGTGTAAGCCTGTAAGACAACTATTGCCATTTGTGAAATTAATTGGACTGCTGTTCATAGAATTACCTTAGGTTCTAGTAACAGTAATCTAGGAAGACTGACTTTCTCCTTTGTCTTCTCCCCTAGAGTTTTTCTTCTATTTCAGAAATTAATAATAGTAAACAGCTCTTGTGGCTTATCCCAGCCAGTAGCCAAGCACCTATACTTCCACTCACTCACTCCGCACACGAGGAACAAGGGGAGAGAATAGAAGTAACAAAGCAAGAAAACTCATGGGTTGAGATAAAGACAGTTTTATAAGTGAAGGAAATATAAAAATAATTCTTTTTTTAATGTGATTCAGAGACAGTCACTCATCACCTCCCACAAGCAGATCAATGCCCAGCCAGTCTCTGAGCTGCAGCCACCTTGAAGGCCAGGGGAATAGAGCTAGATTAATTCACTCTCATTTGCATGTCTTAGAGAAGTTGATGTCGTCCTGAAGTATCTAAGGGAACAATGTGGTGCAAAGAAGATTGGTGTCATTGGGTTTTGCTGGGGCGGAGCAGCAGTACAACATTTGATGCTAAAAAATCCTCATTTAAAGACCGGGGTGTCCCTCTATGGTAAGTCTCAAATACCTATTATGTTCTGAGTAGCTACGACCGGTGCAGAAACTTATTCTGTAGGAGAATTATTGTAACAAAATTCAGTGTGACATCTCGTGAAAAAAAAATTATTTTATTATACAAAATCTTAAAGCAAAAAAAATTTGATTTTGCACTTAATCATAACCAGCAAGATCTGTGTATTCAAGCGGCATGGCCACAATCATTTCTGTGCAACTTCGCCTACAAGGGACACCAAACGTCAAGGCCTCACTGTGGCTCAGATTCCTCTTGGCTGGCAAGGATAAAATGGTTTCTGGGCACAACTTTTATATCTTTTTGGAACCAGCAATTACTATGAGGTAAATCTGTGTCACAGTACCTTGCTTACCTCAGTCTGCATAAGTCAGCAGAGGTTGCTGCCCACTGTCTGGTTTTCACTGTTTGGAAAACCTGCTTGACACACATCTGTACTGTTGGACTAGCAGGAAAAGACATGGCAGTAGAGATACGCTGCAACTGTTTTGCTGTCTTTCTGTTAGAGTGCAGGGTCTTTTGCTGATAAGTCATCTGGGCTGGGGGCTGCACAGGTTGCAGATCTTCATGGCATGATATGAACAACTTATAAACTGCTGGCAGTGATCCCTCATGAATATGAACTATTTTTTAACTCTCTGTTTTAACACTTGCACTCTCACACTTCCATTCTTAATGCATTTATGCTACCCTTAATTTTTTTGTACTACATTTCCATACAAGCCAGAGCAATTTATATTCATTTGAAGTGAAAGGAAGTTGAAAGTATTTTCCAGAAGTTTATGGGGACTATTTTGCTGCACTGATTTGCTGATCAGCTGAGTCAATTCAAAAATGTAACTTGATAATTTTTTACTTTTCTGAGGTAATAACTTCAGTAATGAAAAGAGTGACCAGGGAGGTAGCTAGTTAGCTTTACTGTTACTTAAATGTCAATATATTTCAGTAATCAAAACGACAATATCAGTTTGTTATCAGTATAAGCAGTATAATTGTATGTACACTGAAAACCTAACCATGTATCTGGAATGATGAATATTTACAATTATCTTAGAAATGGCCATGCCAGGCTACAGATGAGTAGCTCTGAAGTGTCTGTCTTACATAGGACCCCATCTCTGACAATGGTCAGAAGCAGATGCCCAAAGAAAACCACAAGAATGGGACCAACGTAACAATTCTTCCCTGACTTTCAGGCAGAGCTAGTCTATCTTCAATGACATCCCAAATCACAGGAAATTCTCACAACAAAAGGGAAAGTAAAATTTGTTTAATTGCATTAAAAACTGATCAGCTCTAACTGATCAGAATGTCTTTTATTTTGACCGTCTAGCTTTGATAGTGATTTAACCACTTTAAGTAACGTAACTCATTGTATGTGCCTCTCCTTTAGGAGTGATCAGGTTCTTTGAGGACAAATCCAATTTGCTTCATCCCACTTTCTTCATTTTTGCTGAAAAAGATGACCACATCCCATTGGAGCAAGTGAGTTTCCCATTGAAGATGTTTGTCTTCTTAATGCTTTACATCCTTGTTTTGTAATTTGATATTTAATTAAGAGAAAGTAGAAAACTAATTTGCACTTTTCTTCCTCTTTAATTAACCCTTACAGTAGTTCTACACAAATTTATGTTGTTTATCTTCAAATTACAAAGCTTTACAATGTCATAAAAAACCGTTTTTTGTTTCTATTGCAAAATATGGATGATTTATATATAGGAGGAAAAAGGCAAGAATCCAGAGGAAGAATTCTGTCAGGTTTAAGATAGAAGACCCTCTTTAATCATACTGATAGCGCATAAAATCAACAGAAAGTCCCCACCTGTACCAGTGGAATCACTAGCTGAAGGAGAATTTTAAAATCCTGTAACTATCCTTTTGCTTCCTCCACTGTTCTTCAGAGCATCTCCTTTCTGGTACTCTGTCAGCAGCCTTCTTGGGAAGCCCAGGCAGCAAATGACAGGAAAAAGCTGATTACCTATGCAGGGAATCAAAGAGGAAGATGTTTTCACTGAGTGGTGTTGGCTTTCGTTTTCCTGCCAAACATGCCAGGAGCTTTGAACTACTGCTTCTTGATTTTGTGTCTGTACCTCTCCTCCCTCAATGTCAAATTAAATCAAAATCTTGCCACATTGTTTTTTTTGTGATGTCTATCAGCATTGACTTGTACAGTGGCCAGTACATGCTAACCTTTTCCTGACACTGAAAAATAGCTGTGTTTACCTTTATGGCTTTTGCTACAGTAACGCATATATATTTTTTTTGCCGTTTTATACAGTCACTTGCTGCTATTTTACTGGAGAAATAAGCCTAGTTAAATAAAGAAAGTGTAGTAATAGAAATGCATTTGAGTATAAAATTAGTAGAAGAGAAAACAATGGCAAGGACACACTGTGCCTGTCTCCCAGAAAAGTAAAAAACTAGGACAATCTGAGGACCCTAAATACATAACATGTTAACTCCATATTCAGCTAACACAGAACATTTTGTGTTACAGGTCACCCTACTTGAGCAGAAGCTTAAAGAAAACTGTAAAGTGGATTATAAAGTTAAAATTTACCCTGGACAGACACATGGGTTTGTACATCGCAAAAGAGAAGATATCAATCCTCAAGATAAACCTTATATTGAGGAAGGACGAAAGGATATGATGAACTGGCTGAATAAATATCTTTAGCATAAATAATTGCCCATAAAATAAAACAATTATTGTAGGAAACCAGAAAATAATACAGACTATGTTGATTAAAATGTTCTTAAAGCATCAAAATAATTTGTAAAACTCTTTTTCAATAACACTACTTATTTGCACTTATTTTTGAAGTAGATGCTTAGAAATGGCTTTTCAAATGTTGAAAGCTATAAGTGTGAAAAAGTTCTTAAAATTTGATCTTGTATATCTTCAAATTGTTGGAATCTCTTGTGGGATATTTTCTAGAATCTGAAAGTTTCACTTTTTTATATTAATGTAATATGATAAATAATCATTGAAACTCTGCTCAGACTTGACTAATGCTTTCCTAAAAGGCACGTTTAGAGTTGTTGAGCTGTGGGATATTCAGCTCCAAGTTTTTCTGCTTTGAGATAAATATGGTTCTGGTTTGGAAGGCTGGGACATTTTCTTGGAAACAGAATATCCTATTGAAAATTCATAAAAACAGAGCTAGAAAGAGGGAAGGGGAAGGACAATGGGAAGAAATATATGCAGACTGAGAGAGGATGCAAAAAGTCAGGAACCATGACCAAAGTGAGGGAACTAGAGGAACATGCAGGACCAGAGAAGAAGGACCTGAACAAGTGGAAGAGGACTGGACACAAAGAGGCTGTGAAGAGCAGGAAAACTGAGAAGAGAAAGAAGAACAAAACAGGAACAGGAGACTACTATCAGACCCCAGGAGGAAAATACAAGTGGAGACTTCCAATCTCCCTTCTCCTGCTTCCAAGACTTATCTAGTAAGAGGAGAACTCAAGCAGGCAGGATTTTCTTGTTGGCTGTCACCTAGTTATTTCCTTTAGCATCTTATTATCTACTCCATGTCTAGCAGCTGACTTCTGGATGATCTGTTCTCCTAACTTTCAGGCATTACAGGTATCCTGACAGCACTACAAGTGATAAAAGGTAGCTTCTGTGTTTGTGCTTCTCCATTCCTTGGGGACATCACCTATGCAGTCATAGACCTCATGACTTATGGCTCACAGAGGTGCTTAAATTCCCCAGGGTGAATTTCAAGCCTAGTTATTTTGTTGTATTTTTTCTTCCCTCTCCATACACCTGTACTCCTGTTTGCACTATAAAATTAATTTCATCCAGAATATGGTTAAAATTAACTTATGTGAAGACTGAAACAAAGAGCTCCAGACACCAGCCTTTATCAGACTTTTTTGTATTAGTTCTCCTTCCTGCTAAGGTGCTTTCCTTTGGCCCTTCTCTCATTTTTGATGCATTTACAAATACTTCTATTACTAGGTCTTGATAGCAGTAAACTATGCTGCTGCTTTAGCCTTTTAAACAGTGTGCGTTGTTCCTTTCCTCTTGTCCTCAGAGACAAGAGTAAAGGAGTCACTCAGAGAGTGTGCCCCCCCTTTGCAAGCCTCCTATTTGATTGTGAAACGCTTGCAGACATCTAGATACAGCTGCAATGGCCTCTTGCTGTTCTGTCTGCCATTCCTCCATAACAGGATCACCTGGCACTTGATGTCTCTTTCACTAAGCACCAGAGTCCTCCACTCCTTTCTCCATCACAATATTCTCATCAGAAGACCCAGCACCATCTGAGTTCCTGATGCTGCTCCTTCCTTCTTCTTTTGGGAAAGTATATTACATTATTTCACAATCAGCCTGATGCAAATCCTGTCATCTCTTGTGGTCTCAGGCAGTTGCCATACACCCCACCCCTCATTCAGAGTGGAATCTGAACCAATCTGGATGACAATATTACCTCCTCAGGTCCACAAATACGTCTAGTATTGTTAAGTTTCTCTCTTCCGTGATTTAGTTTGGTATCAGGATTGGTAATGCACAGCCCATTCCCAGTGACTAGGGAAATATCATCGTTTTTCTGCTTCTTTGGTCCCTCTCAGTGTAATTAATCCTATGATTCTAATTTACAGTAATCATGTGGTGAGGTCTTGTGATGCTGAGAGAATAGATGTGGCAAAAATATTGTACTGAACATGGCCCAGTTTCCCCTCAGTGGAATGTATGTAAGCCCAGGGAGCCCTCAGATTTCACAGAACATTGCTCTTCATGGTGCAGCCCTTCAATAATTTCCATTGCCCCACAATATTTTTTTCTTTTTGAAGTCCCCTTTCACTGCCAGATGTGCCTGGCAGCTCATTCATGCAGTCACCTTCCATGTGGCTCACTTCTAGCCAGGGGCACATGCCAGGCCAACCCTAAGTGCTCTGTGTTGGAGCTGCAGCCCCACATTTTTAACTCCCGTCTGCTTTGGAGTCTCCCATCAGATGTTTCCCACCTCAGATCCCACATCCTGAGTGGTTCTTCAGCCGTCCCTCCATCCTGAACCACTTCTTCACATCACTCCTTCCACTTCCTCCTGCAATGCACCACGAATCTCCCATGAGAAAATACTTTTCCTTGCACCACACTGACTTGATACTAAAGAAACTTCCCTGTCTTTCAAAAAGATGTCATGCAGACCCCAGAGGTAAAAGTGCAAAAGCTTCTCTTGCTCCTTGGCTTATGCCCTTGGTCAGTGACCAGTGCTCTTTTCTGGCTCGGACGCTGCATGTTGCATTCCCATATCCTTGATGCTTGATTTCAGGAGAGATGAGCCTGTTCTCAGAGCCACATCTGATGCATGTGCCTGTGCAGCTCTGGGGTAGCTGGAGGATAACAACGCACAAACCCTCCCTGAAGAAAGCAACATGGGTATGTTCTTCAGACATAGTTCCTCAGTCTGTGAAGGGTGAATTTAATTTCCGGCTAAGGATCCGTCTCCAATTTATCAGTGTTGCTATGAGAACAGGCAGAGATGGTAAAATTGAACTCACCACAACTATTGTCTCACATGGATTTTAAATAAAAGAGCCTTGGTTTCTGAGAAGGTAGTATCTTGGCTGACAAACCGTTCCAGCTTGGTTTTTTTTTTATACGCATGAACAGGTGTCTCAGGGAACTCAGCTAAGCTTTGCCAAATTTCTCCTGAGACAGGAGAAGACTGCAAAACTGAGGAGTACTCTGTCAAAATTCACTGTCCTGGGAGAACTCAGAGTGGCTGCAACATGTATTGCATGTCACTATGTATTTGTTTTCATAGAAATACAGCCTCTAACATGGGCACCTCAGAATTTTGCTGGTGTTAACATCTACTTCACTAAAACACACACACATTCTCAAAACTCACAATTGAGAATATCCTTTGTGTCTAGAGAGCATTTACATATAGGTATATAGGTTAGGCATTACAAATTCAGGTTTGTAACATTCAGTTCTGCCCAATCTAGCAGCCTTGACATGAAGTAAATCAGCTGCAAAAAGACCACGGAGGCTGACATAGTAGACGTAGGTAAGGCCTGTAGATTTAGTTTAGACATTAGGAAAAAGTTCTTCAGTATGAGGGTGATAGACCACTGGAATAGGTTGCCCAGACAGGTGGAGGAGGCCCTGTCCCTGGGGATCAGGCTGGATGAGGCTCTGTGTAGCTTGATCTAATTGGAGATGTCCCAGCTTATGGCAGGGGGTTTGGACTAGATGACCTCTGGAGGTCCCTTCCAGCCCAGACATTCTATGATTCTACACTTTTGTTTGGATTCATCTGTTCTTTGTATTATTTCATTTGCTAGCTGGCTGGTCAACACACAGAGAGCCTGAACTGTTTGTATAGGGCAGCTGTCAGAGGATACAGGAGGGAAGTGGGTTAAAGAAATGTGGGGGGCAACTGAGATACAAGGGAGTATGAGGGCAGAGGGGATGGGCCGAGGGTAACCCTGGGGATAATGGTGAATTAAGAACCTCTTGGGGGCAATTGTACTGTCTGTAGATGAAATGGGAGAGCCCAGAGGACCCCTAATGTCACCTTTTGTGGACTGTGGGATTTTGGCCACTGAGCAGGTGTTATACTGAGGAAGGTTCATAGCTGATGTGTGAGGAATCCTTACGACATGAGTAAAAAAAGTTGTATGGACTAAAACGAAAGAGGTCTCCCAGAGGAAAACTTCAGGGACTGGAGGCAGATAGGACAGCAGAACATGTTGGATATTAAAGTCCTGAAGAACAAGAGCACATATCCTGTTCACTGCTGATAATCTCCTATTCACAAGAAGATTGAGGTACTTTATATGAAAATACTAAATCACAGCTTGAATCTGAACCACTGCATCCTCTGCCTTCCTGGAAGCTGAATTCCAGGTTTTGATCTCTGCTCTTTGGCACAAGTATTTTGGTAGGATCTCATATCTGTAGTTTAACCTTATGGCAATGATTTTTAATCAATGAGACAATTCTTTGACTCTGCTTCATTTTCTGCATTGGTGTTTTTTTGGTTTTTGTTTGTTTGTTTGTTTGTTTGTGTTTGTTTTTGTTTTTGTTTTTTCTTTTTTCGTTGTCATATCTGAACTGGATAGTTACTGTTTTATCCTAATATTTTTTCTCAAGTTTATTGACTCCTAAACTCCAAACAGAAATGGGCTTTCAGAGTACAGGCCAGAGTCAGGAAGGACAAAGAAAAGAAACCCAGTCCCCATGCACACACGCATGCATATGTAGCAGCAATGGTAGTCCCATAAAGCAATGTGCACTCAGTCAGTATTAAACAGAGGAAAAGAATATGTTCTGGCCTGCAGGCAGTATGGCATCTATGCTTTATGGTAGATTATAACAGACTGTGCACTTTTATGTCCCTCTATGTATTGCCTGCTGTACTACTGTGAGGACCAGTTCTCCTTCCTCAGCTGCAATCTCTGGCTCCAAGGAACTCTGCTGCTAGGTCTTGGAGGGATTATTTTTCTTTTTTCTCTTCAGAGCAGGCCCGAGGGAGGACGCTGAACAATTGCTGTGCTGGATTAGTGAGGCTTTGGGGCTGGGGGACTGACCAGAAGTTGAACTTAATGGAACTTGGGGATTTGATAGAAGAGGTGGTAGAGGTGACTACACCTGTAGATTATACTCCATCCCATCTGAGGGCCTTTCTGCAACTAATTTTGGCCACTTCCTTAGGCACACTAAGCTTGTTATTTAGGACTGTAGCTGTCTGCCTAGCACATGCTTTAATCATGCTGGACTTTGTACCTTTAATTGACACTTCAATGTGTTTCTCCACAGGCAGTGAGTGGTAGCTTAGCCTCTGGAAAGGTGTAGTGAGGGCACCATTTTTCAGTTAGATAGTTTTGCCACAGGCACACAAAAAAATCTATCTTCATTTAATTTAAGATAAGAAAAAATAAAGATAGAGCCCCGAAGAACACTTTGTTGTAGAGCTCCTGTGGGAAGAGTGAGGAGACTTTGTATGCCTTCAAAAACATCCCTCAGCAGATTTTATTTATTTTCCTGTTTCTCATCTTTGGCACAGAAGTGTGTCAAAATCCAGTAAATACCAGAATGCTGAATTCCAGAAGGCAGGGAGTGAAATGAGCTAATCAATATCCAAAACAAAGTTCTCCTTTCAGACCATGGAGCAGATGGTAGCACCTGTGGCCATACATTTCCTTTCCTTCGCTTCCTGCCACTGCTGTATTAAGAGCTGGTGAGGAAATTTTGCATCTGGGCTGGTAGTTCGCCATGAACTTCAGCAAAGCTATGATAATGTTACTTCTTAGGGGGACTGCACATTATTCCAACTGCACCATTGAACAGTTCTTTAATTTTATTTCCAGGTGTTGAGCATACAGATTGTTGGAGATTTCTTTAAGGTTCATTCTTTTTTACGAGAATCTACAGAAAATTAAGAATGTTGCCAAAATACCTCAGATAGGTGACTAACCTCAAGCCAATATCCTCCAGTAAAGACAAAGCATTATTGCTTTCTCTGACTCCTTTGAGCAAAAAGCTGAAGGTAATGTTCAGGCACTGGTGTTTGCAAGGAGAATGAGGTGCAGGGGAAGGAATAGTTTGCATGTTGTATGTATTTGCCAGCATTCTACTTTGTAGTGCTCTGTGATATTGCTTAAGAGAGCAGTAAGCTGTGAAAACTCTTCCTGTCAGTAGGACTGTGGCTGTGAGTAGCTGTGCACAGCAGATAGCAGCTTGGGGTAGGTTAGCAGTACAAGGTAAGGTGACCTCATCAGATGGTTTGAATAGAATGAGCACTTGTTATTGTCCCCGATTTTCCCTGTTTTGCAGACTCAGATGGTTTATCTTCAACTTCACTCAGGTTTTTTATTTCTGAGAGACACAGAGATAACCTGGGCCAAAATTAATGTTGCAAGCTCACTTTTGTCTGGTATCCACTAAAGGGGAAATCAGCTTCTAGCTCCATAGGGCAAGGTAAGGTAGAACTCACCTCTGCTTAGGTGTATTCCTGATATATACAGGATGTATATCAGATCTGTATTTTCATGTGTGATAACCAGAGAAACATTCTCTCTTTATAGTGGAATTTAACAGATAATTGAAGAAAAATTAAATAAATAAAATGGTGGAAACTTCTTTGCTAATGCAACCATAAAATCACATTATTAAAATCACTTTAAGCCAGAAAACCAGAAGTAATGATGCCCTGCAGCAGGTACTTCTTGCTGCTCATTTCTGTCCCATAGCTTGCTGATACCACTTCGCTGTGTAACACTGAGGCAGAGAGCAGCACCGTTGTGCTTGGCTTTGTCAAGGCTGTTGCAAGCAGTTCACAGACTGAGCCAGGCTTAAGTTGTGTAGCCTTGTCAGCAGGGTGCTTTGCTTAAACAATCTGAGCAGGTTGTGCCAGCTTGAAATCACTATTCATAACCAAAGGGCTTCCAGGTGGGACTGGGTTTGTACCACAGCAGCTGGCAATGTGGCTAGAGTGCACCTAATCTTGTCTTTTTTGCCTCTGCAAAATACTGCTGAGGCCCAGCCCTAATTATCTGTCTGTATAACATCTCACTCTCACACTTTTCTCACTTTTTGCAGACTGTGTCTGCAAGCAGCTACCTATGGCAAGTGACACAGGCAGAGCAGCAGAGACCACAGACTAGGAAGAGATGGTACTCCTCTACCATCTTTCCTGTGGGGCAGGGAAGAAGGGGACAGACAGAGTCCTTGATGAAACTGGAACAGGCAAAGAATGAAGAGTTATCAGCTGGGAGGAAGAGACAGCACATGGTTGGCTGTGAAAGGGAAGAGTATGGGAGATGGGCACTGAAAAGAGCAGAGTCAAATAGGCAAGTGAAAGGTGTAGGAGCCAGATGATAGACAGGACATGCAGAAGTGGGGTGTCTAAATGGGGAAAGACACTGGCAGTGATGGTGCTTCCTAAAAGTCACGGGTATCCCTCCCCTTCACCTCCCTGACTTCATGGGTGAAGAGTCAGCCCCAGCTGAATACTAGATAACATTAACAGAAGTACCTAGGTTGGAGAGGAGCAAAAAGCCAGCAGAACTAAGTGGAGGTAGAGGCCCTCTGTGCATAGAGATAAAGGGAAGGAAAGAGGTCGTGGGTCAACACTGGACAGGCAAGGTAGTGGACATTCCTATTTCTTGGTGCCCTAGAGAGTGAGGAGATAAACACTCCTTGCTGTCACTAAGACTTTATCCATCACACTCTGAGCAATGACACTGTAAGAGACAGGGTGGTCTTGTGTTGCTTCATGGCTCTTGCTGGGTGATTATTTGTACATTTTGTGCCAAAGTGCAAATTTAAATTCCCAGGAATTGCTGAACCCAGGATAGTGGCAGGAAGTAGATAGTGAAGTTGGTGAGATGGTGGAAATTAACCCTCAGTAAAATAAAAGTGTCTTGAAGAAAAATGGGCATCTGTTTTTTTTTGTTTGTTTGTTTGTTTGTTTTTTTTTTTCTGGGATCTCACACACTCCTTTCCCTTGCTGAGCCCTAATTTTACTGCTTCCCCAAATGTAATTCTGTTGGGCTGATGTCAAGTGGTACATGGAGGATGTTACAGTAGAAAGACAAGAAACTGGAAAACAATTTGAAGGAGAAGGGAATAAAACAGGAATAAATAAAGTGGAAAAAGTTTTAAATATTACTTTCTTCTTCCCTGCAGGCAAATTGGTGAATGGTATGTCTTAAAGAAGGAAAAGAGCTGGAAGAGAAATGAAAGAAAGATGTATTGTTCCATGCTACACCAATAGGAGAGAGCTGGAAAGTGTTCAGCAGAGACCCCTGCAGGCTGATGGGGTGGAGAGGAGACCATCTCAAGTCTTATTGTTTTCCATCTGGCTCAGATTGATGGTTGTTGCTATTCCCATGATGTCTTTGTTAGCATCTGTCTGATGTACTAATGACGAGATGTTCCGTTCACCAGTCAAGAGAGGGATTAGGGCTCAAATCGCCATTCCATCTTGTCACTCAACAAGGAATTAAAATCTTCTTTGCACATGGAATTTACTGGCCCTGTGCAAGAGCCTAAAGCTAAGGAAATGATGCTTTAAATGTGAGATCACTGAAAGAAAACGATGCATTAGCTGGAGAGCTTTCAGATTTCCAGGATGTTGCTGAGAACCACTGGGCACTTACATAGAGGCACCTAATTCATGCTCCAGCCAGATCATCACAAACACCCTAGCTGCTTCCTCTTCTGAAGGAGTAGTAGAGCATAGTGCAGGGACCCCAAGAGATGGATAGTTTTTAAGGAATTTATATGGCAAATATGGAGGAGGCTTTGATATGCATCTTCCTTAATGGAGGAAATGGTGGGGGTTTTTAAAGTTATTCCAAGTCTAGTTTCTGTTTGCACTGCTCATAATTTTTTTGGAATAATTCTGAAATTAACTGCTTTGAATATAAGTGTGTAAAGTGCTGGGATTAAACACCCAGCCCTGAATGAGGGTTGACATATTGATGATGTCCACAACCAGGCAAGAAAGACCCTCCTGATTGCTTTTCACCCAGGGTCTGGCCAAACTTGGGTGGGAACTGATTAGGAGATCACCATCAGATGCCCCCACCTTCCACATTAACTTGGAGGTGGGGCAAGAAGCCACCTCTGTAAGAGCTGACTCTGCTTGCAGTGGGGTTGGGATGTTTGTTTTTGTAGTGTATGTGTTGTGGTTCTGGCTATTGGAAGGGCTCCCTGACTCTTCATGGCAAGTGGAGTTCCCAGGATGGCAGGGCTAGAACATGGAGCTGTCTCTGAGTCCCTACTCTACAACTGGGCTCGTGGCCTGGCTGCTCCCATTGCCCATGGTGTGGCTCTTTGGCTGGCTTGCTCCCTTCTTCATGTCCCCTGTGGTGGGTGAGTGCATTGACTTGTTCCTTCCTCTGTCTGGCACTTTGGATCTCTGGTGTGTGATGTGGGAGTGGTGGGAGGGATTTAGCTGCTGGTCTGCCTGTTAATGATAATGTCATTCTATGTCAGGCAAATGGTCAGCAGAAGAGTGTGATGTGAGCCAAAATGTATTGCAAATTGAAGCAATTCTGGTGTAGTTAGTGGAGTGACTGTGGACTGATGGAGGTACAAAACAACAAGATGCGACTCAAGAAGGGCAAAGCCTCTTTTCAGTTCCCTATTTTGCATGGGTTGGATAATATGTTTTGATATAGCATCTTATTATATCTGCTCCTTATGGGCCAAGCCTGCTCAGGGCTCTTCCAGATCTTTTCAGTACATCCTTCTACAGCTTTCTGCTAGCCCCGCTCTGTGTTGGAAACAGTGAAGTCTTTTTGCTTCACATGACTTCTCTGATGTTCAGATCTCTAATTAAAATCACAATTTAGGGGTCCTGCTAGGAACAACCAAAGCTTGAATCTGAGAAATAGTGAGGACTGCTTGCTGTCTTCGTGTCTAGTATGCACTGCAACTTGCTGGCAGCTTTGATGCTTAGGCTTGAGCTGTTCAATGCAAGGAGCCAAAGCTACAGACTTCAAAAAAATAATCTTACTATCTGAGCTTCCTGGTAAGGAAAGATCATTGCAGAAGGACTTTCCATTGTGTGGTAACATAAACAAGATGACAACATGAATGTTTCAGGACACAATAGGATGTGTTTATCCTGGACATATTCTTTCTGCTTGGTTCTTGGAACTAAGCCTCTCAACAAAGTGTGAGCATGTTTTACCATGTATATGAGGCTGCTGAAAACTGGTGGCGCCACCTGCTATGACAAGGTATAAAGGTGAGGTAGATCAGGGTGAGCCTGGAGGATCAGTTTTTTATCTCTGGAACAATCACTGTTAATATCTCTGTACCAGCAGCTCTCTCTGATAAGGGAAGACAGGACTCTGAACCTCCCACGAGTGAAGCCTGTTTTCATGCAGTCACAGAGGCTGATGAAATCTCCCCTCTGAGAGACTTAAACTGTATCTGAGCTCTCCTGAGGATGAAGCGCAACCTATAGCTTGTTTCATGCCTGCAAATCATTGTTCGGAGGGCAGTTGCCTGAATGGGCTATTCAAACTGAAAAATCTCCAGAGACCACAGCAGTAGACAGCTCCTACAGGGCAGGATAGCATGAAGGTAAACCCGTGCTTGCAGGGATCAGAGTCTGCCTCAAGGCAGCCTCAACTGTCTTGCCTCCTTTTCCTCTGGAAAAAAAATAAATGTGGTAGCAGGGATGTTGAAGCTGAAATCCCTGACTCCACTATGACATGTCCATCCAATAACATCAGGTTAAGGGGATATTTTTTTTCCTCTCTTGTTTCTGTCTGCTTATTTGTATGTCTGCCTCCTATTCATTTTTGTCCCAGCTCCTCAGCCATCTATTTATCTAAGTATTCAGTGAGTGTCATCTCACACCAGAGACAGATAATTGGACCACAGTGACAAGGAAAGCTGAAGCTCAGACTCTGGAAGGTCCTCAGTTCAGAAAAATGAAGGCTTGAAGGCCTTAGATGTAGCAGATCCCTTCTACAGAACTGAATTTCAGAGCAGCAAAATGAAACTAT
Organism: Merops nubicus; assembly: GCF_000691845.1. Classification (NCBI taxonomy): domain Eukaryota; kingdom Metazoa; phylum Chordata; class Aves; order Coraciiformes; family Meropidae; genus Merops; species Merops nubicus. The sequence continues at coordinate 32,844 of NW_008607841.1, forward strand.
GCAATTAATGCACCTTTTCTTAGTTGAATATCACCCCCTAGTGTCATTTGAATTTAGCTTCCATGCACTCTACTTTTCCAGACAAACAGTGCCTCATTTGGTGGAGAGATTTCTACTCCTGAGGTCGTATTTGTAGTAGATTGCTTGAAGGAGGCAGCTTAGTTTGACGTAAGAGCAGATAGATACTTTCAAGTCAGTAGGACTGTGTGACGCTTGCCTGAAAGTCCTGAAGGAGTTAAAAGTGGAACTGTGAACTGCTGGCCAAGCTGTCCAACCTGCCATTAATATCTCTGTGCCAGAGCGCTGGTGTATTGCTGGTGCAACCCTCCCACTATAAAAAAAGGACTGACTCCCATCAGTGGTAAGAGAATGGTGTCTATAACAGAGTAAGACTGATGAATATGTGAATAACAGTCTGTTGAGAGAGAGTCAGTGTGGATTCTCACCAGAAGTTAATGAATGACAGACTTGTCATTTATTACACTATAAATGGGCTTACACATCTGCAGCCAAAATAAATGTTGGGAATCACTGGCAAGAGTATTTAGAGTTAGATGGAGAATGCCATTTTAACACTATACAAAAACTCCATTCAGCTTGATCTTGAGCAGTGGGGTCTGTTCTGGTGTCTATTTCAAGAAACAGACGGCAGAGTTAGAGAAGGCACAGGGAAGGGCAACTCCAGCAATCAAAGGGATGGAATAGTTGCTTTGTGAGGAATTATGGAAGAGGCTGCAGCTCTTCAGTTTGGAGACAGGAAGACTGACAGAAGTTATGAGGGAGGTGAGAGTGGTTGGATAAACTGAATGCAGACCTTTCACCAGTTTCTGCAACATGAAGCCGAGAGCTTCCCTCAGTTACCAAAAACTTTTCTGAAAGACTGGTTCACTGCCCACTCTCCAATACAATCCCACAAACAGAGGACTTCACAGGTGGCCCCTTGAGAGAAAGGACAAATAATTCAGGATGCTACTGCCTAGGGCTGGCAACCACTCTTTCTCTAGAAACCCTCAGTTCTGTGAGGTCTCTCTTCCACCCACAGGGCAAACTCCCTCCTATCTTACCTCCTTGACCCATGTGTAAGCTGTCACCTTGGCAGGGGAAGACTGCAAAGGTGACAAGCTAGCCCAGGATAATCATTCGTGAGCTAGTTAAATAGCAGGTATGGGGCTGTTTGTGGAGAAGTGGGTTGCAGGGTGGGGCTGTGGAACTCGTTGGTTTCTTGGCTTTGCAAAAGGGGTGCTGCAGTATCCTCATGCCGCCACAACATTTCATTAGTGGAATGAATGAGAACAGCTGAACCAGATCAGAATAAAATACTGTTTAAAGCTATATCCTGCCTATGAGATCCTCCAGTGGCAAGTTCCTTGTGGAAGATATGAGAGCAAAGAATTATGCAGTAAATCCCCCAAATCTTCTCTTAGCCTCCAGCAGTCTCAGACAGATGTTGAATCTTTGTATTTATGTTTTTCCTCTGCAGTGTCTCCATCCAGTCATTTTATGAAACCATGTAAACACTTATTACCCACACTCTCCTGAGGCAAGGTGTCCATGGCTGAAGGCCACCTGTGTGAAGAAGCCTTGTGCTTCTTTTGGACCTGCCTGTGCCTTGTCTTTTGAAGAGACAGTGAGCAGTAATTTATTCTCATCTTGTTTGCCTCAAGGTTTTATTATACCTATTTATTATAGCTGTTACAGCTTCTCTATCTTCTTTTCTTTAGAGAAGAAGGTGGTGTTGCAGTCAGCCAGCAGCACATATCACTGGGTGTCTTTCAGAGAAAATGGAACAAAACTTTTTTCTAGGAATGACCTTGGCTGAAGCAGCCCTGGGGTGGGCACTGGGAAGCACAAACTGGCCTCAAGAAGGACCTCCTGGCACAGTAATGCTACAGCGCAGCCAGTGGTAGAGCCCAGCTGACATGTGCCTTGAGTGTGCACCCACAAGTGCTCCCAGCCACCCAGACCTGTCGGAAGGGAGGCACTCTCTGATGACATCTGGTGGGTGACATCTCCCTCCCTCCCAGTTTAGTGGACAGCCCAGGAGAGGCCAGTGCAGTGCTGTGGTGTTAGAGGAGACAGTGACTCCGGGGACACTGTCCAAGCAGCAGAGGTCCCTAGGGGCTATTTGGAGGAAGATGCTTTGCAGGACACTGGCCTGCTGCCCTGTGAAGATGAAGCTGTAGAAACGAGATGAAGTAGCACAGGAGGGATCAGCCTTCTTCAGGGAGAGGGAGTATCCTCTGCCTTCCAGTCCATTGTGAGGCAGACATGAAGCTGTTGAAAAACTGAGAGGTAGTCAGCCTTGTCCCAGGGACACTGATATGTTTTGATGGCCCTGGCCAGCCCCAGCTGGGCCTCCATCTGCAACTTTTGGGGGAGACTGGGAGTCCCATTTCAGCTCAGCCCTGGGCTTTTAATCCCTGCTTGTGCTGTGTCATGATCTATCTCCAAGTCTTTCATTTCTGTCTGGCCATAGACATCTGGACATTATCTAGAACCTGGCATGTGGATTGACTTCCTGGCTTGACCTCTGACCTGCCTGGCAATCACTGGACAATGGCTACCACCACTGGGGCTGACCCTGACCTGCAAATCTACTTCTCAGCTGGACCTTGGACCTGGCTCATCACCACAAGCTCACTTGATCTGGACTGTCAGTTGAGCCTGAGTTTATGCCTGGGCCTGCCCTGTTCTCACCTTGTGGGAAACTGTGGGAAAAGACTTGGCTGGAGAGTCCTTGCCCTGCCAGCTGTGCTGTCTCATCTCCTGGCTCCCTATCACTTAGGAGCAGCTGGCTGCTCTCCCTGCTCTGACAAAAGGAAGCTTTCACAGCAAAATCTGTTGTCCCTGCCTCACCACTAAAGTCCTACTCTTCTGTTGTGTGTCTAGCCTTTTCTTCTGCAAAACCCTCACCACAACCTTTCCCCCACCGTGGTCTGTCTCTCAACCATCCAGAGCCTAGCCAACCTGGCCTTCTGTGATGACCCTGTCTCACCAGGATAGAGTGGGTGCTGCAAGCTGAACTGGAACCCAGGCAGTCCCTAGCTGTATCTGTGGTGACAAATACGTCAAATAAGAGAAACTTCAGGAAGAAGGATGATGTGCATTCTGGATACTATGTATTGTTTGAAGTCATGGAGGACAAGTTGGGAGAGAGCACAATGGAAAAGGTTAAAAATACAGCTGCTGTGAGACCCTGTGCTGGGGTGGAAGGGTGCTGCCTCAGCATTGCTCTAAGGTGCTGGGATCGGTGCTCATGGATCCAAATGGATTAGCCCTGCCTCTTGCTACCACTCTGCACCCTGTGCATCCAACAGCAATGTGGAGGGAGTAGGTTGAAGTGGGACTGGGCAGGGCCTTTTGAAGGAAATATGGTGGTCAGCGGCTGACAGCAGGTTTCAAATGTGAGAGGTTTTGCTGAAGCTGGGGAGGGAGCATGATTGGGAAGCACCTCTGAGGAACAGGGCCTGGGCTCAGTATGAGCCTGTTGTGTTAGCTGGCAGGCGAAGTGGGACTTTGTAGGACACTGTCAGGAAGGCAGCCAGCAGATTCCTCAACGATGGGGTAGCTCTGAATGACCTCAGAACACAAATGGTCTGCACAGCTGGTGGACTCCTGTGAGCACCCTGCCTGTGCTGAGGAGAGCTCAGGGCCCCAGCTCTCTGTCCAGAAGGCATCCTCCATCCTGTAGCATGCTGCAGATTGGCTTGCTTACCCACCTGCTGAGGCTGGAGGGGAGGAAAGTGTAGGCAGCTCACAGAATTATTAATAGAAGAAGCAGGAAGGCAATGGGAAAAGTCAAAGAACTATTCTGACCCCAGCATCAGGCACAAAACTGGTTCTGAAAAGGGCTGAGCAAAACTGAGTGCTGGAAATGAAGGGATTGTGACTGCTCTGAAAAGCTGCCATCAGTCATGTTCTGGGTAAATGCTTATGGCCAGTTTGAATATACATAGGCAAATTGACTATTGCCACAGACAACAATATAAAAGAGAGGTGCCATTTTAGGTCCTGGGAAAAGAGCTTGTTTGTATTTCAGCAGCTTTCTCTCACACATACCCATGCAGATAAGCTTCCATACCACCAAAGATATATACTTTCTTGGGTTCAAATGACATCGCATCTTCCATCAGCCTAGATGCTATTTGTACCTTTAAATGTACAGAATGGAAACTAGAGCCTTGTGGGGTTGGCTAACTTTGAAAGAGGAGGTAAGTCCTCACCCAACTTAAGTCCTGTGGAAATCACCAGCGTCATTAGCCAGGGAACTGTGAAAAGGGTTAACACCAAGGCTCGAGAAACTGAATGTCCTGCTACTACTCACAATGTGTTGGAACAGCCAGTGCCCTCAGGGGCTCTTTGGGTACTTGCTGGAGTCTGGTGGGTTTCTCTTTGAAGGAGCAGTGTTCTAGTTACCATCATACACCTGTCATCATCTAACTTCTGACCACTCACTAGTGGGAATTCAGCCATGATCCTTCAGAGCTGTGTATGCTGCGTAGTTAAAGAATGACTGATAGGAGTGAAATAGGCTGTTGTGTGTATGCCAGGGAAGAGGGATAAAGGAAGAGAAGAAAGGACTGAAGAGGTGTGAGAGAGTCCTTCTTGACTAGGTCCCTTCACCGCATCTACTCTTGTCCAGCTGTTCCTCATGCAGATGTCACAGCTATGTCTTTGTTACACTAGCTGCCACATCTGGCTCTTTGGAAGGCTCACATTCCACTATTTTTCTGAGTGCTCCCTATTCTGAGCCAGGAATGCAAGGAAGAGGATATTTATCATGCTAAACCAGCTATAAATCAGAGGAGAAAAGGATGCATTTTCAGAAAATATTTATTGTTGGGTATCATAGGCCATCCTTGTCTATCACAAAGCATAAACACACACCTGAAAGGAGTCTTAGCAGTGGACAGTGTTAGGCAATCTGAACAGAAGTGCCATTAACACACACTTGTTGCTCACTTTTCCTCTTCTGTTCTCAAATGGCTGCCTGTAGATTTTGTCTGAAGGATGTGTAGAGACGACAACTTACTTTGACTTGCTGCAAGATTCTTTGTGAGTCTGCTTAGGGCACTGAAGGCTAATTGTTCCATGTGGCTTGAGACAGTGTATCCTCAAGTCCACAGCCTTGAACCAATTTATGAGAAGACAAAGGCAATCTTGGTGACATCATACTTCGACTGCTGCCAGTGTTGACTCTTACCAATATTTTGGTTGTCAGCAAGACAAAATGTGTGCAGCATGGGTGAGATAGGTGTAGATGTTAAATTACAGAGGTCCTGAAATGCACAGATGTTGACTTTAGCAGAAGGACCTAGGACCTCCAACAGCTTCCCTGTTCCCAGTCCTCAGGGAATGGAGAGTAGGAAGTATCACATGAGCGTGTGATACGCAGTATGTGACACTTTCCCTATGACATGAGAGTGCATGACAAGCTCTGAAGATGCATTGTCAAATGAACTGCAGGTAGGGGGCAAGCAGTCAACCAAATTGTTACTTGTTGGTGCACTGCAGATAAGGCTGTGGAAGTGGTCTCTTTGAGCCAAACTACTCAGCAAGTCCCACTCTCAGTAGAAATGGAAAACAGAGGTAATCTGTCTCTTAAAAAATTAGCTGGAAAATCAGGAAGACCAGTGTATTTGTTCCTAGATCTGAAAGCAGGTTCGAATTAGTGATTGGGGTGGAGGAGGGAAGGACGGGGGAACCTGGGTTCCTTTCCCAGCATTGCCTTGTAACTGACTTCAAGCAAGTGCCCAGGGACTCTTCTTGACTGTATGCAGAAGTCTCTGACTTCTGACTTGTGCCTCGAGTAGAGGCAACAGTCTCACCTGTTCTGCCCCCCAGAAGATCAGGTAATACATGGACCATGTTCCTGGGGAGAAGTGGTTACACTACACCATTTATCCCAATGCTGAATTCTTGGATACTGGATAGGTTTTTCCTATACACCTGTACCACACCCAACTATGAGGTTCCTGCCTGCAGAGACTTTTGCACATTGAAGGCCTTTCTCAATCCTTGGAGCACCCTCCAAGAATGAATGTGAAGAGGCAGCCTTGGATGACACAAGGTCTTTAGGTCATCAGCACCTCAACCTCACTCCCCACCCAGAAGCACAGGGAGAGCTGGGAGCCTGACTGTGCTACTCCTCTTGCCCTCTGATCTGCACCATTGCTAAGCAGCAGCAGACTGGCTCTTCACAGGTCTTTGATGGCAGTCCAGTGCCTCTCCTATTGTCCTGATGTGGGGCAGACTACCAGGTGTCAAGTCCTTGATGTAATCACCCTCCTGTCATAAAGGAACCCAGAGTACTTCCTGTTATGGGGGCTGCTCTGTTCTCTTCTGTTAGCCTGTCTTTCAACTGTCCTCTCTCAGCCTTCCTCACCATACTGTGCCCCCAGAGGGAGCACAGAGGCTCATCAGGGCAATTTACACCTCATAGGTCCCCTGCATGGCCCTAGCTCTACGGAACAGGGAGGCCAGTGCTGTGACACTTCTGTGTCACAGCTGCACACATCGCTGCTTCAGATGCACAGACAGATCTGTCTTCTTCAGAGAAAAAAAACTGCTTCAGAGCCAAGATCTAAGACCTGCGTGGTGTCCATGTCTCCAGGAGCTGCTTTCCTCTCCATGCTCAAGTGGAAGAAATAGGTCTTTGGCACAGGAATGTAGTCCAAGTGAAGGTACTGAGAGTAGGTGAAATGACTGCCAGTCATTGTGGTTTCCATTAATAATTTCAGCTTCACTGTAATGCTCTGTAGTGCTGGTGTGTATGAGGAGCCTGACCCACTAGGCCCCATGAAGGGACCTTGAGCCAGTTATGGCTTGTGCCTGATCTCCAGTGCTCACTGACACAGGCAATTGTGACTGACACGTCTTCAGCCTTTTCAGTAGCCAAGAGCAAGTGCTGTCCGCCCACGAATCGCAGCAGGGACATGCTCTCACTTGGCATGGCCCCAGAACAAGGACCATGCACCAGCCTGGGGAGCCGCTTTGCTCCCTCAGTTGTAACCAGAGCCCAGGCTGGAGGGAAGGGTTGGAAAGGGTTGGTCTGCTGGAGGGGTCCCTGGGGGTTATGGTGGTATGTCTAGAGCAGGAACAGCAGCCCCACACCCATCCCAGAAAAACTTCTCCGTCCGTAAAGAGGGCAGGTGGAGCGCCCCCTTCTTCCCCCGGCTCCCCCTCTTCTCTCGGCTCCCCTCCCCTCCCAGAGGTCACCTTCAGC
>NW_008607842.1:0-4200 GCF_000691845.1 Merops nubicus
CTGACCAGTGAACCCGCTCAGAGTCTGGCTGCCCTTCGCTTTCTGCAGGTGGGAGCTCTGGGGGACGAGCACCCCGCCGGCCCTGAGCCATGGCCGTACCTGTTGCCGTCCTCGACTGCGACCTCTTGCTCTACGGCCGCGGGCACAGGACTTTGGATCGCTTCAAGCTGGAGGATGTCACGGATGAGTACCTCGTGTCCACGTACGGCTTTCCCCGGCAGTTCATCTACTACCTGGTGGAGCTCCTGGGATCCAGCCTCTCTCGCCCTACGCAGCGCTCCAGGGCCATCAGCCCAGAGACTCAGATCCTCGCCGCCCTGGGGTTCTACACCTCGGGCTCCTTCCAGACTCGCATGGGGGATGCCATCGGCATCAGCCAGGCCTCCATGAGCCGCTGCGTCTCCAACGTCACCGAGGCGCTGGTGGAAAGAGCCTCGCAGTTCATTCACTTTCCCGAGGACGAGGCTGCCGTGCAGAGCCTGAAGGATGATTTTTACGGGCTGGCAGGCATGCCGGGAGTGCTGGGGGTGGTCGACTGCACCCACGTGGCAATCAAAGCGCCGAACGCGGAGGACCTGTCCTACGTGAACCGAAAAGGGCTCCATTCCCTGAACTGCCTGATGGTGTGCGACGCCAGGGGGGTCCTCCTGAGCGCGGAAACGCACTGGCCGGGCAGCCTGCCCGACTGCGCCGTCTTACAGCAGGCAGCCCTGACCAGCCAGTTTGAAACTGAGCTGCATAAAGACGGCTGGCTACTCGGTAAGTGAATTTTTCATTGTTGTTTTCTGTGGGGGGTTTAGTATAGATCAGCTCCTTGCAGCATCCAGAGCTTCTGGGCACAGGTGGTACATTGACTTTTGCTTGCTTTCCTGCAGATTCTTTGGGATTTGAGATTCAGTTTGGGTGATCCTCCTCTTAGCGTCTAGAAAGGGAACTTCTAATCTGTTTTATACAGTCTGATTATTATTGTATGTATGGGTTTTATTCTGCTAAGAGCTTGTTTTCAATATCCTACACCTTTCTAAGGTGAATTGTGCATTTCTTTATTTCTATGTAGTGTCCTTGTCCAGTTGTCTTTCACTGTATTACCTAGTAAATAAATTCTCTTAAAATCCTCTCTTTTTTTCCAAGATTCAGTGTAAAACTGTTTTGTTGCCTAAAACATTTGCAACCCTGAGTTATTGCTGCTTTTTTTGTGCTTTCTCATGCCTTCTGTTGGAGCCAGAGCAGTAAGTGACTCCGCGGGCAAACCGAGAAGGCCGAGGGTGGCGAGCTGACGCCTGTGGCTGACTGCAGGTGTGTAACCTGTCCTCCTTGTCCCTGCTGACAGGTGACAGCTCCTTCCTGCTCCGGCCGTGGCTGCTGACCCCTCTGCACATCCCTGAGACACCTGCTGAGTACCGTTACAACATGGCCCACTCTGCCACGCACCACGTCATGGAGCGCACCCTCAGGACCCTCCGGGCGCGCTTCCGCTGCCTGGATGGCTCCAGAGGCACCCTGCAGTACTCCCCAGAGAAATCCAGCCACATCATTCTGGCCTGCTGCGTGCTCCATAACATCTCCCTGGAGCACGGGCTGGATGTGTGGTCCTCACCAGCTACGGGACACGTGGAACAGCCAGAAGAAGAGTATGAGCAGATGGAATCCGTGGACTCTGAAGCCTGTCGTATTCGTCAGGAGCTTTTACTGACTCATTTTAGTTAGTGTGGGGACAGAGGGAAAGCTTCTGATGGTCCCTCTGGGAAGATACACAGAGCAAATACGCCCCTTCCTCTTCTTTAAGTCTGTAAAGACTAAGCAGATGTGAGACGAGGAGAAATTTTGCTCTCTTCATTTCAGGCAGTATTCTGAACTTGCTTTCCAGAGGTGCAACTTAACTGCTCAGTTTTGACTGTTGTGATGCTCACAGGCTCCCCTTTCACCTGGCTTAGAGAACAACGACTAACATGAGCTCAGCAGAGGCACTTGGGAAGCTGTCTTTGCTGAAAAACCTGTAAGCCTTGCACTGTTTTACAAAGCAACAATCCCCTGCCACTTTGTAACCCAAAACACTTGTCATTTTTTTTAAACAGCACCCTTACAATTTTTTACACAGTATTTCACACCAATTAAACTTCTGTGCGGGCTCATGTCTACCACGAATTCATGAGCAGCAAAGCAAACACTGTCTTTTTGTTTGCAGGTATAAAGTTTGGCTAAATACCCTTCTGCAGTATTGCACATCTCACAAAACCCAGTGATTTATTTCCCTGCAAGCTGACAGCTGTGTTCTGGGAGGGCTCTGACTTTTTCCTGGGTACACACTAGGGCTTGCACTTACCCAGCCAGTCAAGCAGGACTGAGTGTTTCTTTTTTCCCCAAATAGTCTGAAGAAGATGTGAAGCTATGGTTGACTGTCAGATACTTTACAGGTATCAGGAGAAAGGCTGGTGAATGTAAGTCCAGTTCTCTCTAGGTGTGTCTGACACAGCAGAGAACAACTCAGCTGCCTGCTGCTGTTTTTCCCCAATGTGATAAGCAGTGAAATCCATTCTGAAATTAAACTCTGCCAAAGAGAACAAGAGGAAACACCCTCAAGTTGGGCCAGGAGAGGTTTAGGTTGGATATTGGGAAAAATTTCTTCACTGAAAGGGTTGTCAAGCCCTGGAACAGGCTGCCCAGGGAGGTGATTGAATCACAATCCCTGGAGGGGTTTAAAAGTCCTAGAGATACAGTGCTGAGGGACATGGTTCAGAATTAGAATTGGTAGAGTTAGGTTAATGGTTGGACTTGATCTTAAAGGTCTTTTCCAACCTAAATGATTCTTTGTGTCTGTATTTCCAAGGTTCTCTTGACAGCAGTCTGAGAAAAATTTTGTTTCTTAGGTTTTATTGTTTAGTGGGCAGTAAATGAAACAAAGTGGTAGGGAAGGCAGAGTGCTGCACAAATGTAGCTACTTGAAGTAGCAGTGCAACCTTCTGGCCTTTTAAAGGACTCATCTCCCATGAAGTATCAGCTAGGAACTACTATTCCTGTGGCAGAACTGCTCCCATTACCCACAAAGAAGCATGCAAACATTGTAAAACAAAATACTGATCTTTAGACCTAAACACCAGAGCCCCCTGAATGAGCTGCTTGGGTGCCACTGAGGTCAGGTGAGCCTTGGAGGCTGGAGGTACAAGCACAGGCAGGTCATAAGGAGCTGGAGTTTCTCAACTCATCCTATGAATAGCTTTGAGCAGCCTGTGCCAAGAGCAGGGTGAACTCACAGTGGAGGCACTTCCTGGAACGTGTTTGCTGCTGGGTTTTGTCTTTCTTCAGCCCCTGTCAATTTTGGTAGAGTTTAATTTCAAAACTGATCTCACTGCTTGTCAGATTGGGGAAAAACTGCACCAGGCCATGGCAGTCTAAACCAGTCAGGTCAAAACTACTCTTCTTGCTTGAGTCAGATGTCAGAACCCTTCAGTTCACTCAGGAAATTGGAGTTCCTCATGCAAGAGAACAGTTTGTCCCATGTCCTCCTAAGCAGCTTCCTTTAAAACAATTCTTTTAGACTTTTCTCCCTCAGGTTTAAGCAATGTTTAAATCTGACAGCTGAGATTCATGTTCCTCTCCTGCTTTTTGGCTCCTGTGTACTCTCACCACCTCTTGCCGCTTACGAGTTGTGCATTGTCAGAATTCTGAACCATAAAGTCCACCCTGACCATACAATGTCTGTTAAATCCCAGTCATCCTTTGGAGGATGGCAGTGACTGATTGCCCAAAGTACTGCAGTTTTCACTGCTTGACTAAATTCCTTGTAAAACCCCAGCACTGTGCCTTTTCAGTTTGGGTTTTAAATACCTCCTGGGAGCCTGTCTGTGCATTCAGGCTGCCTTTGTTCCTTCCAACCCTGCACATTACAGCAAACATCAAGCCCTAGACATCACCTCTCTGGGCCTTTTGGCTCTTTTTTTTCCTTGCTGATTGAAAGTGCCCTTGTAGGTGGTATGTAGATTTTCCTTCCAACACCCAAATCCCCCCTTGAGGGATCTTGCTTCTCCAGCACCAGTGAGGCAGCCAGACACGGTGGCTGGTGCTGCTGCCTCTCCAGGGCTCCTTCTGCAGGGGCCACAAACACGTTCTGTGTCTTTGCTGCTGGTGGGGATTGATATAAAACGATAAATAATAGTCCATAATAATTGACAGGATAAGGGGGAATGGTTTTAAGCTAGGAAA
>NW_008607843.1:0-10388 GCF_000691845.1 Merops nubicus
AAAGCCCTGTCAATGAGCCCTGCCAGTCATCTCTGTGGCCCTTTGCTGAACTCACTCTAGTATTCCTGTTGAACTGGGGAGCCCAGAACTGCACACAGCACTGCAGGTGAGATCTGACCAGTGCTGAGTAGACACGAAAAATCCCCTCCCTTGAGCTGCTGGCAATGCCTTCCTAGTGCAAACCAGGAGGCTGTTGGCCATTGTTACCAGAAGTGTACATGGTGGACTCATGTTCAGCTTAGTGTCCCTCAAGACTTTTTTCTTTTTTTTTTTTTTTTTTGCCAAGCTGCTCCGCAGCCACTACTGTGTGTACTGGCGCCTGAGGCTATTCCTTCGCAGGTGCAGGACTTTGGATTTCCCAAGGGTAAACTGCGTGAGGTTCCAGCCTGCCCATTTCTCCAGCCTGTCAACATCCCTTAGAATGTCAGCGCACCCAAATGGTGTATCAACTGCTCTTCCTGGATTTGCATTAACTGTAGATTTGAGGGTGCACATGGCAAATCATCCAGGTCATTGACAAAGATGTTAGACAGTACTGGCCCCAGTATCAGCCCCTGGGGCTCACCACTGGCCTCCAGCTGGGCTTCCTACTGCTGATCAGAAGCCTTTGAGATTGACAGTTCAACCAGTTTTCAGTCTGCCTCAGTGTCTGTTCGTCTAGCCCATACTTAGTGTTTCCATGAGGATGTTGTAGGGGACAGTGCTAACAGCCTTACTACAGTCATGATAGACAACATCCTCTGTTCTTCAGTCATCTGCTGGCAATTTGTCTCTTTGTAGAAAGCTATCAGGTTAGTCAAGCCTGACTTTTTTTTTTTCTTTCATAAGTACATACTGACTGTTTGAAATTGTTTCCTTGTCCTTAATATGTTTGGAAATTATTTCCAGAATTACTTGCACCTTCACTTACTCCGGAACCAAGGTGAAATTGGCTGAGTTGTAGATCCTGGATCTTCTTCGTTTTCCTACTTGAGGATAGAAGTCACATGCTTTTTTCTAGTCCTCAGGAACCTCTCCTGATAGGTATGACCTCTTGAAGATAATCAGGAGTGGCCTTGTAATGACATTAACCATCTCTCTCAGCATTCACAGGTGTCCCATCAGGTCTAGTGGACTTTTGTATGTCCAGTGTGCATAAATGTTCTCTAGGTTAATCCGCTTGTACCAAGGGTAAGTCTTGCTTGCACTGATCTTGGGAACCTGAGAGTGCTGAAGGCAAGTCTTGCCACTGAATTGTAAAGTGAAGATGGCATTGAGTACCTCCTGCGTTTTCTCTCTCCTGTGACACTATATCCTCTGCTCCATTCAGCAGTGGCCCCACATTTTTGCCTAATCTTCCTTTTCTTGCTGGTAGGTTTACAGAAGGTCCTCTTGTTGCCCATCATGTCCCTAAACAGATGCAGCACCAAACAGGCTTTGGCTTTCCTAATGTTGTCCCTGCATGCTTGGATAGCGTCTCTGTATCCTTCCTGGGTTGCCTGTCCCTGTTGCCACCTCTTGTATGCCTCCTTCTTAAGTTTGAATTTTGTCAAGATCTTCATGTAGGCCTCCTGCCACTCTTTCTGACATTCTGCTCCTCAGAGCAGAACTTTCTTGAGCTTGGAGGAAGTGATCTTTGAAAAATCAAATGTCTGTCCTGGACTCTCTTCTCTCCAGGACAGTATCCCATGTGCTGCCAGCAGATCCCTGAAGAGGCTGAAATCTGCTCTCCTGAGGTCCAGGGCTGTGGACCTGCTATTTTTTTTTCTCGTTCCCTCCTCGTATACTCCAAACTCCACCGTCTCATGGAGCAGTCATGGCTGCAGTGATGAGTCTTCGCTTGCTTGGCCAGATCTTACTTATTTGTAAGTATGAGGTCCTACAGAGCATCTCCCCTCATTGGCTCCTTGATCACCCATGTCAGGAAACTATTAACCAGAGTGCTCCAGACACCTCCTGGTTGTTTGTGCTGTGCTGCCCTTCCAGCAGTTACCAGGATGGTTAAAGTCTTCTGTAAAGACTGGAGCCAGCAAACATGAGGCTTCTTTAGGTCTCCAGAAGAAAAGCCTTATATTCTACTTCCTCCTGACTGGGTGGTCTGTAGCAAACACCCACCACGGTACTGCCTGTATTGATCTGTGCACTAATACTTACCATAAGGTCCCAGCATCTCACTCTCCATCCCAAGGCAGAGCTCCATGCATTCCCACCTCTTTCTCACATAAAGGGCAACTCCCTCTCTTCCCTGTCCTGGTTTGTCCTTCCTCAAAAAATCATTCTCTGTCCAGTGTAGTGCTTCAGCCGTGTGAGTCTTCCTGCTGCATCTCTATGATCCTGATGAGGTTGTAGCCCTGCAATTGCAATCAAACTTCTAATTCCTCCTGTTTGTTCTCCACTGCAAATGTTAGCATAAGATGTCAGAGAGGTACGCCAGCCATACTGATTTCACAGAGCAGGTGTGAGCTTCCCCCATGATAATATTCCTACAGGTACTTTCTTATTTCTGTGCATACTCTGAAGGTCATTCCCCTTCAGTGCTGTTTTGTTGATTACAAGGTCACTCTTGTCCACATTAGACTAGCCCCTTTGCTTGTCATCCTGGTCTACTACTTCTTCACTGGACTGTAGTTGTCGTTTTCTTCCCCTGTCATTCCAATTTGAAAGCTGTCCTCACCAGCTTGCCCAGAGATCCTTTTGCCACCAGCTTACATGGGACTGGGATATAGGGATTCTTATTACATGATGGTGATATTATGTACTTAATGAAGTGAAAATACGTTGCTTGAGCACATTCAATGACTCTACTGTAAAATTAGTTGGTGTATTCTTTTACTTTAGTTACTAAAACATTCCTAGCATTCATGCAGATTTCTGCTTCTACCACTTTACCTTGTGGACAAGCAGTGGGGAAAAAATTGCAGGTAGTTTTTGCTGGAGAGTGTGTTTTTGATTTTGAGAAGCATTTACTTTGTAAATGAAGTGCAAATAGTATGTTTCCATGACCCCAACCAGTAAAACATTGCCCGAGTCTTGTAAAAACTGTCTTGAAGCTTGTCATCAGCATGGAAGAGGTTTCTGTGCAAAATGGCACTGCTTAGTCTACCTACAGGAGGAAGAGGAAGACCCGGGAGGCTTTCCTGATGTCCTTCTATATCTACTGATTTAGAGTCCGCCAACCTTTCCCCTGTTCACCCACCCAGACACACAAGGGCACATAGAGAAAGGGTGTGGCCTACAAATTCAGGAGAACTTAGGAGTCTATTGCTGTTATGTCTTCATGGCTTTCTGTATTTCTCTTCTGGAGATGTTTTGTCATACCAGGGCAGCTCTAACATGTGCTGGCACTGCTGCTGTTGGGTAATTCCCAAAACTGTTTTATCCAGGAAGAATGGAGAAGAATGTGTTGCTTGTAAAACTCCCTGTGACTGCTCTTCAAGTGGTCTGTGTAGTTAGGAGATTTTGCTTCTTTTTTTTTTTTTTTCTTTCTCATAACTCCATTTTAAAATCAGTTCCTCACCTTGATCCAAATAGGACAGAACATGTGGTGAGGATATACTGGCAGCAAACAGGGGCTTATGATGGATGGATTGATAGAGCTAATTAACTAAATTTAGTACAACTCAGATTGCGTCATTGAAGCAAACAGGAAAATACAAGTATGTAGCTGTTAAAAGTCTGGGCTGATGCTAAAGATTTTGTGAATCTTTGGTTAAGCAGTGATATTCTTCTATAAACTTTTTAATCTTGTGCTGAATAATTTTAAAGTTCTGCAGGGTGGATTTAGGACAAGAAGGTCAATGACACATGCTGACTACAGTCTTAGCAGGAATTTTCTCTGTGAACAACAACAGCAGCAAAAAAAGTGCATCTTCCATCTTAATTGAACCTTTAAAATTCATGCTTACAAAACAAACAAAAATGGAAACTTTATACATCTTGTGAGCAAATTAGAAGCTATCAGTCACAGCTACAGATGAAAGCTAGCACGACCTACATCTGTCGTGTTGCTAACAATGGTGCCAGCATTACAGTTCCATTGTTTAGGTTTAGGGTCAAGCCTGTTGAGACCTCTTTTTATTCAGCTTTCAATGTATCCATTTTCGTTAAGTTTTTCAAAGCCATATGAAAGACTCAGCAGGGCAACTTGTGGCAATGTCGAACCTAAGTTAGTCTTGCAGCTATCAAACTGTCTCGTAGTCGCAGATGGTCACTGCAATTGTCCACACCAGTCTACCACCGGAGCTCCTTTTGAAAGGGCACAAAACTGGTGGTACAAAGGGGCGCCTTTTTTCCCCGCCAGTAAATGAGGCTACTGTTGCTCTGAGCTGGCGTTCTCGGAGGTTTTGTGCGGGGAAGAATGGCTGTTGACAAACCAGTTTCCATGCTGAAAAATGCTACTCTTATTTCTAACCTTAGAGATCTTTTCCTGGGTGAATAAGACTGTCTGAGTAATATCAGAGTGGCATTTTGCAAACTGTTTTCATTGGTTATGTGGATGGCAGCTGTACTGGGAGGTCTAACACTGACAGCAGTAGCTGCGAGCTTGTTAACGTACTGAACAAGGCGTGTTTCTGTTTCCTAATTCCATTACAGGAAAATCTCTTTGGTCATACACTGTTAAAAACATCAGGGGCATTAATTGGTACATTTCTGTGTTTAATCCGCAAATGTTAAAGTGTCCTTACATAGACTGAAGGAGCTCGGTCAGTTGTCTCCCTGAGTTACGTAACTTATTTAACCAATATCTTACTCTTCACGCTACAAAAAATCTAGGATGTTAGAGCTGGCAAGTAAATCTTCCAAATACTTCTTATTGACAATGTGAATGTGTTTTTTATTTTGTTCTGTCTTTAAACAGAACTGTTTTTTCCAAGTGTTAACTACCATTTTGCGTCTTTTCTGGTACAATGGGGTAAAAGACTGCAAAAATGACCTGCCTGTTTGCTAGCAGCCTGGCAAAGGTTCCGGTGAGATTAAAATAGTTCTTGCCTGAAAGAACAGTAAGAAGCAATAAAGCTGATTCCTCTTATATGGGATCCTTTGTGGCCTCTGACAGATCAGTTTACCGCAGGCAAGGGAACCCTTAAAATTCAAGTGACCGCAGTGATGAAATGAGTACTTGTTCTTGGACAGGAAATATCAAGACTCTTTGGAGACCAGTTGAATGATTCACCCCATAATATTTAGAATTTGTACTCTTAACAGTTAGGGTGTAGGTTTTTTTTTTTTATTTGTTTGGAGGGTTTTTTCTCTACTTTTATCCCACTGAAGCTGTCTGTTAGTTTGCTTCTTGTGCTATAGTGGAATATTCAACCCCCCAAGGCCCTCTGTAATTTCTGAGTGGCCTGTTGCCCCAGGAATTTCATAGCTCTCTGGGTACATAAATGTTCGGTTGTTTGCTTGTTTGTTTTGTTCTTTCCTCTGTCCTGGGAGTCTGTTGCTACATGATATGTCTTAGCCAGACAGGTATAAGTTACAGAAGAATATATTTCCACATGTGAGAGGTAGTGAACTCTTGCTTGCAGTCACTAGAATTAAATACTTCTGTGCCAAAGACAGAACTGAAACAGAAGAGTCTTTTTCCCATAAGATGAAAATATTTTGCAGAGGGATGGGTCTGACTGTTCCAGAAAGAAACTTCCAACTTTCTTCTGCCTGGATTATTTTGTTAACAAGGGAATCTAAAGAATGAGACTTCTTGTCAGGAAAGAGATGAATATTGATGATTTTCATGATTCTGAAAGAAATGAAAGGAATTTGACACTGACCTAAAGCTGAGTCACTTGTGCAACTTGTCCTTCTTAATGACTTCAGTCAGTGCCCCCGTGCTTCTGTGATCATTCTTTCTGCTGCCTTGCTTGGGCTCAGCTCTGGTAGTATTTTCCCATTTCTGCCTTTACCCAGTAGACTACATGAAAATAATCCCTAAACAAGCACAATGTAAATTATTAGGATTTGTCAATAGTGGCTTCCTGGAGGCTGCGTCCTGTTTTGGGGGTGGTTTCTAGGCTGGCGCTTTCCTTTCTCATAGCTAGCCTCCGTTTATTGTGATGTCAGCATAGCATATGCTGTATAGGTTTCAGGCAGAAGCATTTCCCTGTTGTTCCTGATGCAACAGGTGCTGGCAGACTAATGTACTTGAGCCAAGCAGTACAGATTTCACAGATTCAAAGCCTTGTGCAAAACCACTCAGCCTCTGCAGTTATTTGTAAAATCAACTTTGTGATTCCATACACACTGTACTGTAACTTTTTTTGTACATTGTAAAATGTCTTCAGGATGTTTGCAAAACCTGGAACAGTTTAGGGCTTTTTACATTGCCTGGTGGTATAGCTGAAAGCATCCCCATCACCTTTAGAGAGGTATCACATTCTGTGACAGAATTAAAGCATCTGGCGAGTGTTTTGTATGTTGTTGCCATCATCATTTCCTTCAGGACACCTATTTCCAATGACGTGTCCTGTGTTATGGCTCTCTTCAGAAGGAGAGCTTCTACCCCGGGTACTTGTGCTCACCCAGACCATTTTCACACTGTCTAGGAGGCTGAGGGATGTTGTAGCGTTCCAGCCTGACAGGAAGATAGAAGATTTGATGAATTCATTGACTTGGGGCTGTCGCTGCATGAGAGCTTTCAGTGTGAGGATATGAACTACTTCTAAGGGAGTCTGCGACCAGAATACTAGGAAAGCAAACCTGTTGTTAATAGTAATAGGCTTATATTTGCTGTGTATGTCCAGAAGAGGTACAACATTTGGCAGAGCTGCTCGACTCCAATGTGATTGAAATACAGTGCAGCCAGGGTGCTGTTTATTGCTGTATGCCTCAGCCTACAATGTATTTTAACTGCTAGCACCATTTTTCACTGCTCTGTGATGCTTCCTCTCTTTCGTGTTTACTCCTTTTGCCTCCTGTGTCTCAAAGGTGGCTGCTGCTACCTTTTTGCTTAAGGAATGCTGGTAGAGTCTCAGATCTGAGTTATCCCACCTGAGTTCTTCATCAAACAGGCTGTGCCGTGATGCCGCCATGTCTTGCATGCCAAAAGCACTGAACTGATCTGTTTGTCTTTCTGTGGGGGCTGGACCTTGCCCACTCTGTGTCTGGCTGACTATGGGGAAGTTAAACATCTTAGTTTTAAAGATTTTCCTGTGGTTTTGGGGTGTTTGCTATTGGCTACCAGTTAGATAGTTCTGCGTGACAAACTGCTGTTACTTCTAAATCTCCTTTTTCTCCATCCCATGACTTCCTTTCAAAAATATGCAAAAATTAAATGCCAATATGTTAGGTACTGCTGTTATTATCAATACAAACTTTTCAAGGCATTCTCTCGAGGAAAACTGGCAATACCTTACTCACCAGTGTACTGACAGTAGTTTGCTGGGTAGGGTTGCTGTTGTCCTTTGATTACTTTGCATTCCTATACAAAGCATGGGAAAAACTGTTTATTTTATTTGGGTGGTTTATGTCAAGAACTGGAATTTGGTTTCACTCTTTAAGTGTATAATTCCTTCATAAATTGCTTATTAAGTTACAGACTAATTACAGATGGAGCTTTACATAAACGTGAGGAGTGGCAGAGAGTAAGAGACTTCAGTAATACTTTGTATGTTGCAATGGGGGCTGGTGTTTGGCCTCATAATTCCCAAAAAGGTGACCAAGCCTCTGTCCTTTAAGTTCATCTTTCATCACCTTGACTCAAGAAAGAATGGATTTCTTTCTCCACCTTGCTGTATGGTGCTATCTGCTTGAAAGTAGCTGGTTTGAGTTTTCTAAATTTTTTTTTTTTTTTTTTTTTATGGAGTTTAACCTTAAGGCTGCTCAGTACATTTTTAAAGAAACATTTTTTGAAAGTGTGCGATCTAAAAAAATCTCGAAATAAAGAAGCACAAAGGAACCTCTAACTGTTTGAGCTGCATATGCTTAAAGTTTATGAAAAGAGGTATTCAGGGACAGGGTGCAATGTTGTGTCTTGCATCCTCAACACAGCTGCTTAGCAGTGATAAGGAAGCAATGCTCTATTCATGGTGACCTTGTTTCCAAAGAAGCCTTGTCCTATGAGCTACTGAAAATAAGGAAGAATTTCCTGTGACATGATGCTCGTGTTGGCTTTTGAAAGGGAGTAGAATGAGACCTCTGAGCACGACACATACTGTATCTAACCACACAGGATTTCCTGAGCTGGAATGGAAGCTCAGTGGAAGCCACGTTTTTCTCTTCCTCTTAATTCATTCAGAAAAATCGAGGTCACCATCGTGAATTGATATGGCTGTAGTTGCTGTTAAAAGCTAAAATCAGCAACTGCTAATGGATACGTTGTGATGCCAAGAGGACTGCAAGGCAAAATTGTTTCTTTTTAACAGGATAAAGCCTACATGTGCCCCTGATGACACTTTTAAACTCTGGTAAAAGAAGAATTGTGCAATTAAAAATTCCACTTCCTTGAAGGTTAGGAAAAGAATACATTTGTTGCATTAGACTTCAGTGTCTTTTGGCAGTAAGCTTTTTTTTCTCTAATCAGAATGAATTAAGCTATTGATGAACTTGCAAAAGACACAGAACAGCACTTGGGTTTTGCCTCCAAAAACAGTGCTGAAGCTGAAGAGCATTAAAAATATTTATTTTTTCTTAAGTTAAACTTCATTTTATAATACTTTAGTTAAATAAAATTTCTAGTGATTTTTTTTCTGTCTGCTGCTGATCTGTAACATTATCTTCCTCGCAGTGTTTCATTGGGTTTGACTAGTAAAACTGGATCTTCCAGCCATAGCCATGGTGACGTTTGGAGTTATGCAACTGATCTTGATAGGATAGAGTGCATGTATTTTTAATCTTGTTTAAAAAATAATCACCCTATTTGCAGTAGATCTTCAGAGAGTGAGGTAACAGCCCGTGCCTTTTCCTCACATCCTACCTGTGCTTAATGGCACATCATCTAGACATACTCACACTGTGTCGTGGGGCCATGCATGCTCACTTTGCTCCGGAGTCAAGCTGCCCGCACAGCCTACTGACTATGCCGTCTTGGTGGTGAACCAAGAGCCTTCTTGGTACTTCTTGTCTTGGGTTCAGTGCATTTTCTTCCTTAGTCCAAATTGTGCTCAGGTGTCATCCTGGAATAGGGGTATCTAGTGTTTACTAGTCAAGTTGTTTGTGTGTATTCTGCAAGTCTTCTTCCCAGCTATGACCTTTGTAGTGGAATGTGATTAATTCACCTGTAGTTTTCACTTTTACTCAAAAGATGTGATTTGTATTACTCTAATGTCATTTATATTTGCTTAGGCTTATGCCCAAGCACATTTTTTTCATCTGACTGGTGGAAGTTTTCTCACATGTGGAATGGTTCTGCTTCTCTAGCAATTTTGAGACATCTGTCTTAAAGAGCTTTTTTTCGAAGGGGAAAAAGTCATGGCACACTTACAGCACTTTTGCTTGATAGTCTCTGAACTTTTAAATTTTCTTCCAAAGTATTCATAGCCTGGGCTTTCAGACCCTCAGTGTCATGAGAGCTAAGGAATGGTACATACAAAAGGCCTGTATGGATGGACTCGACCTGCTTTTTAGCACTGTCCCACTTGTCATGTTTTCACTTTATGCATACTAGCCTAGCACAACAGCTTTTTCTATGTCATCTCTCTGCAGTTCAGCTTTTACTTAAGTCAGAATTTCCATTTGTATTTTACTAAGGGGACACGCGGATCTTGTATGTCTCAAATATTTTAATCTCAAAGCAAAATTGTAAGAGGCAAGCTCTTAAGGAATTTTTGTGTACGTCTTACATGAGGACATCCTTCTGTACCACTTCAGGTATATTTTGGTTGTGTATTTATCTTGAAAGAACAGAACAGTAGCCTGGAGCTACTACAGGCAGATGGCTACGTAACATTTTGCAGAAGCAAATAGAACTTGTGGATCAGAACATTTCCATTCAGTTGGATGATCTGTTAAATAAGGCAGAATTTAAAGGCACTTCTAAACAAAATGCAGTGAGGTTCTTCTTCTCTCTCTCTGTTTCCATAGCCCCCAGCTGCTCCTCCCTGGATAATTGTTTGAGCAAGTGTTCTACTTATTACTGGAAATGGATAATTAAAGGGGGAATTTTGTCTTTTATTTTGAGTTCACTATGAAGCACTTTGAGTTGCATAGAGAAAAAGCAGCATAGCTTTTAAAAATATATTTTACTTAGATCACAAGATATCACAGCTTTTTGAAGTGATAACAGCTTAAAAATATTGTGTATTTTGCAGCACATTTGAAAATTGCAGTAATAGTGGTTTTTTTGTCCCTTTACTCAAAAGGAAGTATTGTTCATCTTTAGTTTTCATATCATGCTACATGCTGTACTCTGTATGAGTATAGTAGCATACACTGTTAAGTCTGAGCAAGACTGTAGGCGTGTTGGCCCAGCAGGAATA
>NW_008607843.1:10419-13097 GCF_000691845.1 Merops nubicus
CCTAGAAGTACTTCCACTGAGAGGAATAAAGTTTTCTCAACTCTTCCAAGGGTCTTAGTAATTTTGGCATCATTCCCATGCTTCCTGTTTCTTCAGTCCCAAAAGGAATTGCACTTCTATTCATCAGGTGAATTTTCTCTTCAGAACAATATTTATGCGTTTGCACAGCACAACCAAAACTAAAATAGTCCAGTATATGTGGGTCTGCTGTATGCTGCTTATCTCGGCCGACAATTTCTTTTACTTGTCAATCACCTGTAATAATGCAGCCAAATTCCAGTAATATGTTTTACCTGGTCTGTTAGAAAGTACCTAGTTCATTTATGCTATATTTCCTGCACCTTTCCGTTTAACTAAAACTTAGCTGTGCTAAGAGGGCACAGTCAGCCTGCGTTTCCTCAGTTTATAGCTCCTGAGCTTTGGCCTGACAGTTCTTCTGAAATTCTACAAGCTTTGCATACTCTATTCTGAAGTACAATTTAACTTTAGCTATGTACTAAGATAGCATGATATTTATGCTCTGTCCCTGCCTTTAAAGAAGTAAAAGTAGTTTTAAAGTGACACTTTACCATTAGCAACAATCAGGTAGGATCCTAGAGTTGATAAAACTAAAAGGGAGATATTTGAAACTACCTGGCATGTACATGTCTGTGTGTGTCCTGCCGGCTTAGATGGAAGTTTTGCTATATATTGCTTACCACATGTTCTAAATTTATACAATTAAGACATCAGTGCTCATTATCTTGGTCGTTAGCCTTTCTTTCAATGCTGCTTGATGAATGACTTGTGAAGAACAGCTTTGCATCTGCAGGTTGTGAATGAAACGTTGGATTGCATATTAACATGAGGACCTTCCTGTGAGGCATTTTGGAGACACTAGCCACATTTCCTTTTGGTATCTAATTAAACTACTTACATACTTTTTGTGTGTGTGTGTATATGAGATGTGTAGCATGAGGATGGCATTTTAAACATATGGTCGTCTTTTACTGTGTTTGTAGTAACCTAGAAAACTAGTTTTAAAAAAAAAGCAAAAAAAATGTAGAGTACTTGAGAATCCTGCATAAGGCTGCTGTGTCAGCGCTCTGCTGGCGCTGTGTGGGTGGCTGCTGAAGGCCACGTGCCCGAAGGCTGTGAAGGGGAAGGTGGGATGTGTGCCGACCTTTCTGGCTACCAGACAGACTGTTACTGGGAAGTCATGTTTAGTGCTTGCTGTGAAGATGATGAAGGGCAGATACTGAAGATTATTCCAGCTCAACTTTCTATTTTTTTTTTTTCTCCCTCACTTGTTTGAAGACAGAAATTTTGTTGGAAGCCCAAGAAGCCAGGCTTGACAGTGAGGTGTCTGCTTGCTTGTTGAACAATTTATCACTCCTGCCCATCTGGGAAGGGTACATGAGCATGGTTATCTGCAGGGGAAGCAAGCACTTATCAATAGGGTAGACACAGTGGAAAGAAGGCAGAGAATATTTTAAATTTTATGTTAAGCCTTTCAGTTTGAAAGTCAATCATTGCTTTTACTTTGTAGTGGTGATGATTATTTCATGTTGCCTGTAAACAGAAAGATTTATCAACAAACGTGTCAATCTGCTAGCAACTGCATTTGTGTTTTGTGCAGGTACTTACATGTGATAAATGGAAGACAAGTAAATATCCGTGAATTATCGTATAGGGATTAGCAAGGACATGTTGCCAGAGTTAAAAATGGAGAATATTTTGTAGAATAATAGATGAAGTGAAGAAGGAGGAATCTTTTTGTGTATCCATCATAATGTATGTGTTATGCACACACAGAACAGGAAAAGTTGTACCTACTGAAGAGGAAATCTTTGATGCAAAAGCACCTGATAAGGAGATCAGGACTTCTTTGGGTTAATATTTTCTATTTCCTTTGCCTTTCTACTGAGTGTTTATTGCTACTGTGAGTGAAAACAATTGCTATTATTCCTAGAGAGTCACTAGTTTCGGTTTAAATAGACCAGGATCCTCTCCTTACACCAATTTCCAGTTTTACCATTGGGTACCATTTACCATTGCCCCAGTAAATTCTGCAAGGTCCTCCACACACACTCACTTTGATAAATAACAAATGGCAAGTACAGGTGGTCACAGATACTACCAGATTTGGCTGTCTGGTCAGATTGATGATGCTGTTTTGAAGCAGTGACATGGAGTGAAGCGTTCCCTGTGCCTCTTCAGGGAGCTGATGCCTGTCAGGTGCCAAAACATCTTTGGCAAGCTGGAGTCACAAAGTACATGTGGGCTCCCTGGAGAAGAGAAAGTCATAATATACATTCACAGAGGACTTCATCTTCCAGTAGACCGCTTAATTAAAAGACATGCAAAATTTTCTTCATTCCCAGAGTCCACAGCCTGCATCTTTCACCTTCTTTTTTTGGACCAGGTGAAGGGTAGGCTGCAGACCACAGTTAGTCATCACAGATCATGCTTTGGTACCTTCTATCCCAGGGGATCTGTTTCCCTTCTGCTGCCACCAAAACACTAAGCTCTCCCATTGTGTGCTGGACACACATCTCGTTACAGGACTAGATGTGTGGGCAGGACACCTGCATTTGAATGTATGGTGATTGCAAGCAACTTGCAGTTACATGCCCCAGCTGCACCTCCTGCCATGGCTGCTGTGTATCTGGGCGCAGGAATGGCTACAAACTCTAGAA